>NC_140560.1:8717730-8977730 GCF_057381845.1 Rhamphochromis longiceps
ACTCTTTCTTGCACTGAGGTCTGCTTATTGTAAATATCTTGTACTTGTTTTTACACCTTTTAATGTCAAAGTTGTCCTCTTTGAGTGGTGGAAAGACTCTTTCTTGCACTGAGGTCTGCTTATTGTAAATATCTTGTAGTTGTTTGAACACCTTTTAATGTCAAAGTTGGCCTCTGTGCTTTTTCAGTGGTGGAAAGACTCTTGCACTGAGGTCTGCTTATTGTAAATATCTTGTACTTGTTTTTACACCTTTTAATGTCAAAGTTGGCCTCTGTGCTTCTTCAGTGATGGAAAGACACTTTCTTGCACTGAGGTCTGCTTATTGTAAATATCTTGTACTTGTTTTTACACCTTTTAATGTCAAAGTTGGCCTCTGTGCTTCTTCAGTGATGGAAAGACACTTTCTTGCACTGAGGTCTGCTTGTTGTAAATATCTTGTACTTGTTTTTACACCTTTTAATGTCAAAGTTGGCCTCTGTGCTTCTTCAGTGATGGAAAGACACTTTCTTGCACTGAGGTCTGCTTATTGTAAATATCTTGTACTTGTTTTTACACCTTTTAATGTCAAAGTTGGCCTTTGTGCTTCTTCAGTTTTGGAAAGACTCTTTCTTGCACTGATGTAAATATCTTGTACTTGTTTTTACACCTTTTAATGTCAAAGTTGGCCTCTGTGCTTTTTCAGTGGTGGAAAGACTCTTTCTTGCACTGAGGTCTGCTTATTGTAAATATCTTGTACTTGTTTTTACACCTTTTAATGTCAAAGTTGGCCTCTGTGCTTTTTCAGTAGTGGAAAGACTCTTTCTTGCACTGAGGTCTGCTTATTGTAAATATCTTGTAGTTGTTTGAACACCTTTTAATGTCAAAGTTGGCCTCTGTGCTTTTTCAGTGGTGGAAAGACTCTTGCACTGAGGTGTGCTTATTGTAAATATCTTGCACTTGTTTTTACACCTTTTAATGTCAAAGTTGGCCTCTGTGCTTTTTCAGTGGTGGAAAGACTCTTGCACTGAGGTCTGCTTATTGTAAATATCTTGTACTTGTTTTTACACCTTTTAATGTCAAAGTTGGCCTCTGTGCTTCTTCAGTGTTGGAAAGACTCTTTCTCACACTGAGGTCTGCTTATTGTACTTGTTTCTACACCTTTAAATGTCAAAGTTGGCCTCTTTGAGTGGTGGAAAGACTCTTTCTTGCACTGAGGTCTGCTTATTGTAAATATCTTATACTTGTTTTTACACCTTTTAATGTCAAAGTTGGCCTCTGTGCTTCTTCAGTGTTGGAAAGACTCTTTCTCACACTGAGGTCTGCTTATTGTACTTGTTTCTACACCTTTAAATGTCAAAGTTGGCCTCTGTGCTTTTTCAGTGGTGGAAAGAATCTTTCTTGCACTGAGGTCTGCTTATTGTAAATATCTTGTACTTGTTTTTACACCTTTTAATGTCAAAGTTTGCCTTTGTGCTTCTTCAGTGGTGGAAAGACTCTTTCTCACACTGAGGTCTGCTTATTGTAAATATCTTGTACTTGTTTTTACACCTTTTAATGTCAAAGTTGGCCTCTTTGAGTGGTGGAAAGACTCTTTCTTGCACTGAGGTCTGCTTATTGTAAATATCTTGTACTTGTTTTTACACCTTTTAATGTCAAAGTTGGCCTCTGTGCTTTTTCAGTGGTGGAAAGACTCTTGCACTGAGGTCTGCTTATTGTAAATATCTTGTACTTGTTTTTACACCTTTTAATGTCAAAGTTGGCCTCTGTGCTTTTTCAGTGGTGGAAAGACTCTTTCTTGCACTGAGGTCTGCTTATTGTAAATATCTTGTACTTGTTTTTACACCTTTTAATGTCAAAGTTGGCCTTTGTGCTTCTTCAGTGTTGGAAAGACTCTTTCTCACACTGAGGTCTGCTTATTGTACTTGTTTCTACACCTTTAAATGTCAAAGTTGGCCTCTGTGCTTTTTCAGTGGTGGAAAGAATCTTTCTTGCACTGAGGTCTGCTTATTGTAAATATCTTGTACTTGTTTTTACACCTTTTAATGTCAAAGTTGGCCTCTGTGCTTTTTCAGTGGTGTAAAGACTCTTTCTTGCACTGAGGTCTGCTTATTGTAAATATCTTGTAGTTCTTTGAACACCTTTTAATGTCAAAGTTGGCCTCTGTGCTTTTTCAGTGGTGGAAAGACTCTTGCACTGAGGTGTGCTTATTGTAAATATCTTGTACTTGTTTTTACACCTTTTAATGTCAAAGTTGGCATCTGTGCTTCTTCAGTGATGGAAAGACACTTTCTTGCACTGAGGTCTGCTTATTGTAAATATCTTGTACTTGTTTTTACACCTTTTAATGTCAAAGTTGGCCTTTGTGCTTCTTCAGTTTTGGAAAGACTCTTTCTTGCACTGAGGTCTGCTTGTTGTAAATATCTTGTACTTGTTTTTACACCTTTTAATGTCAAAGTTGGCCTCTTTGAGTGGTGGAAAGACTCTTTCTTGCACTGAGGTCTGCTTATTGTAAATATCTTGTACTTGTTTTTACACCTTTTAATGTCAAAGTTGGCCTCTGTGCTTTTTCAGTGGTGGAAAGACTCTTTCTTGCACTGAGGTCTGCTTATTGTAAATATCTTGTACTTGTTTTTACACCTTTTAATGTCAAAGTTGGCCTCTGTGCTTTTTCAGTGGTGTAAAGACTCTTTCTTGCACTGAGGTCTGCTTATTGTAAATATCTTGTAGTTCTTTGAACACCTTTTAATGTCAAAGTTGGCCTCTGTGCTTTTTCAGTGGTGGAAAGACTCTTGCACTGAGGTGTGCTTATTGTAAATATCTTGTACTTGTTTTTACACCTTTTAATGTCAAAGTTGGCATCTGTGCTTCTTCAGTGATGGAAAGACACTTTCTTGCACTGAGGACTGCTTATTGTAAATATCTTGTACTTGTTTTTACACCTTTTAATGTCAAAGTTGGCCTTTGTGCTTCTTCAGTTTTGGAAAGACTCTTTCTTGCACTGAGGTCTGCTTGTTGTAAATATCTTGTACTTGTTTTTACACCTTTTAATGTCAAAGTTGGCCTCTTTGAGTGGTGGAAAGACTCTTTCTTGCACTGAGGTCTGCTTATTGTAAATATCTTGTACTTGTTTTTACACCTTTTAATGTCAAAGTTGGCCTCTGTGCTTTTTCAGTGGTGGAAAGACTCTTTCTTGCACTGAGGTCTGCTTATTGTAAATATCTTGTACTTGTTTTTACACCTTTTAATGTCAAAGTTGGCCTTTGTGCTTCTTCAGTGTTGGAAAGACTCTTTCTCACACTGAGGTCTGCTTATTGTACTTGTTTCTACACCTTTAAATGTCAAAGTTGGCCTCTGTGCTTTTTCAGTGGTGGAAAGAATCTTTCTTGCACTGAGGTCTGCTTATTGTAAATATCTTGTAGTTCTTTGAACACCTTTTAATGTCAAAGTTGGCCTCTGTGCTTTTTCAGTGGTGGAAAGACTCTTGCACTGAGGTGTGCTTATTGTAAATATCTTGTACTTGTTTTTACACCTTTTAATGTCAAAGTTGGCATCTGTGCTTCTTCAGTGATGGAAAGACACTTTCTTGCACTGAGGTCTGCTTATTGTAAATATCTTGTACTTGTTTTTACACCTTTTAATGTCAAAGTTGGCCTTTGTGCTTCTTCAGTTTTGGAAAGACTCTTTCTTGCACTGAGGTCTGCTTGTTGTAAATATCTTGTACTTGTTTTTACACCTTTTAATGTCAAAGTTGGCCTTTGTGCTTCTTCAGTTTTGGAAAGACTCTTTCTTGCACTGAGGTCTGCTTGTTGTAAATATCTTGTACTTGTTTTTACACCTTTTAATGTCAAAGTTGGCCTCTTTGAGTGGTGGAAAGACTCTTTCTTGCACTGAGGTCTGCTTATTGTAAATATCTTGTACTTGTTTTTACACCTTTTAATGTCAAAGTTGGCCTCTGTGCTTTTTCAGTGGTGGAAAGACTCTTTCTTGCACTGAGGTCTGCTTATTGTAAATATCTTGTACTTGTTTTTACACCTTTTAATGTCAAAGTTGGCATCTGTGCTTTTTCAGTGGTGGAAAGACTCTTTCTTGCACTGAGGTCTGCTTATTGTAAATATCTTGTACTTGTTTTTACACCTTTTAATGTCAAAGTTGGCCTCTTTGAGTGGTGGAAAGACTCTTTCTTGCACTGAGGTCTGCTTATTGTAAATATCTTGTAGTTGTTTGAACACCTTTTAATGTCAAAGTTGGCCTCTGTGCTTCTTCAGTGATGGAAAGACACTTTCTTGCACTGAGGTCTGCTTATTGTAAATATCTTGTAGTTGTTTGAACACCTTTTAATGTCAAAGTTGGCCTCTGTGCTTTTTCAGTGGTGGAAAGACTCTTGCACTGAGGTCTGCTTATTGTAAATATCTTGTACTTGTTTTTACACCTTTTAATGTCAAAGTTGGCCTCTGTGCTTCTTCAGTGATGGAAAGACACTTTCTTGCACTGAGGTCTGCTTGTTGTAAATATCTTGTACTTGTTTTTACACCTTTTAATGTCAAAGTTGGCCTCTGTGCTTCTTCAGTGATGGAAAGACACTTTCTTGCACTGAGGTCTGCTTATTGTAAATATCTTGTACTTGTTTTTACACCTTTTAATGTCAAAGTTGGCCTTTGTGCTTCTTCAGTTTTGGAAAGACTCTTTCTTGCACTGAGGTCTGCTTATTGTAAATATCTTGTACTTGTTTTTACACCTTTTAATGTCAAAGTTGGCCTCTGTGCTTTTTCAGTGGTGGAAAGACTCTTTCTTGCACTGAGGTCTGCTTATTGTAAATATCTTGTACTTGTTTTTACACCTTTTAATGTCAAAGTTGGCCTCTGTGCTTTTTCAGTAGTGGAAAGACTCTTTCTTGCACTGAGGTCTGCTTATTGTAAATATCTTGTAGTTGTTTGAACACCTTTTAATGTCAAAGTTGGCCTCTGTGCTTTTTCAGTGGTGGAAAGACTCTTGCACTGAGGTGTGCTTATTGTAAATATCTTGCACTTGTTTTTACACCTTTTAATGTCAAAGTTGGCCTCTGTGCTTTTTCAGTGGTGGAAAGACTCTTGCACTGAGGTCTGCTTATTGTAAATATCTTGTACTTGTTTTTACACCTTTTAATGTCAAAGTTGGCCTCTGTGCTTCTTCAGTGTTGGAAAGACTCTTTCTCACACTGAGGTCTGCTTATTGTACTTGTTTCTACACCTTTAAATGTCAAAGTTGGCCTCTTTGAGTGGTGGAAAGACTCTTTCTTGCACTGAGGTCTGCTTATTGTAAATATCTTATACTTGTTTTTACACCTTTTAATGTCAAAGTTGGCCTCTGTGCTTCTTCAGTGTTGGAAAGACTCTTTCTCACACTGAGGTCTGCTTATTGTACTTGTTTCTACACCTTTAAATGTCAAAGTTGGCCTCTGTGCTTTTTCAGTGGTGGAAAGAATCTTTCTTGCACTGAGGTCTGCTTATTGTAAATATCTTGTACTTGTTTTTACACCTTTTAATGTCAAAGTTTGCCTTTGTGCTTCTTCAGTGGTGGAAAGACTCTTTCTCACACTGAGGTCTGCTTATTGTAAATATCTTGTACTTGTTTTTACACCTTTTAATGTCAAAGTTGGCCTCTTTGAGTGGTGGAAAGACTCTTTCTTGCACTGAGGTCTGCTTATTGTAAATATCTTGTACTTGTTTTTACACCTTTTAATGTCAAAGTTGGCCTCTGTGCTTTTTCAGTGGTGGAAAGACTCTTGCACTGAGGTCTGCTTATTGTAAATATCTTGTACTTGTTTTTACACCTTTTAATGTCAAAGTTGGCCTCTGTGCTTTTTCAGTGGTGGAAAGACTCTTTCTTGCACTGAGGTCTGCTTATTGTAAATATCTTGTACTTGTTTTTACACCTTTTAATGTCAAAGTTGGCCTTTGTGCTTCTTCAGTGTTGGAAAGACTCTTTCTCACACTGAGGTCTGCTTATTGTACTTGTTTCTACACCTTTAAATGTCAAAGTTGGCCTCTGTGCTTTTTCAGTGGTGGAAAGAATCTTTCTTGCACTGAGGTCTGCTTATTGTAAATATCTTGTACTTGTTTTTACACCTTTTAATGTCAAAGTTGGCCTCTGTGCTTTTTCAGTGGTGTAAAGACTCTTTCTTGCACTGAGGTCTGCTTATTGTAAATATCTTGTAGTTCTTTGAACACCTTTTAATGTCAAAGTTGGCCTCTGTGCTTTTTCAGTGGTGGAAAGACTCTTGCACTGAGGTGTGCTTATTGTAAATATCTTGTACTTGTTTTTACACCTTTTAATGTCAAAGTTGGCATCTGTGCTTCTTCAGTGATGGAAAGACACTTTCTTGCACTGAGGTCTGCTTATTGTAAATATCTTGTACTTGTTTTTACACCTTTTAATGTCAAAGTTGGCCTTTGTGCTTCTTCAGTTTTGGAAAGACTCTTTCTTGCACTGAGGTCTGCTTGTTGTAAATATCTTGTACTTGTTTTTACACCTTTTAATGTCAAAGTTGGCCTCTTTGAGTGGTGGAAAGACTCTTTCTTGCACTGAGGTCTGCTTATTGTAAATATCTTGTACTTGTTTTTACACCTTTTAATGTCAAAGTTGGCCTCTGTGCTTTTTCAGTGGTGGAAAGACTCTTTCTTGCACTGAGGTCTGCTTATTGTAAATATCTTGTACTTGTTTTTACACCTTTTAATGTCAAAGTTGGCCTCTGTGCTTTTTCAGTGGTGTAAAGACTCTTTCTTGCACTGAGGTCTGCTTATTGTAAATATCTTGTAGTTCTTTGAACACCTTTTAATGTCAAAGTTGGCCTCTGTGCTTTTTCAGTGGTGGAAAGACTCTTGCACTGAGGTGTGCTTATTGTAAATATCTTGTACTTGTTTTTACACCTTTTAATGTCAAAGTTGGCATCTGTGCTTCTTCAGTGATGGAAAGACACTTTCTTGCACTGAGGACTGCTTATTGTAAATATCTTGTACTTGTTTTTACACCTTTTAATGTCAAAGTTGGCCTTTGTGCTTCTTCAGTTTTGGAAAGACTCTTTCTTGCACTGAGGTCTGCTTGTTGTAAATATCTTGTACTTGTTTTTACACCTTTTAATGTCAAAGTTGGCCTCTTTGAGTGGTGGAAAGACTCTTTCTTGCACTGAGGTCTGCTTATTGTAAATATCTTGTACTTGTTTTTACACCTTTTAATGTCAAAGTTGGCCTCTGTGCTTTTTCAGTGGTGGAAAGACTCTTTCTTGCACTGAGGTCTGCTTATTGTAAATATCTTGTACTTGTTTTTACACCTTTTAATGTCAAAGTTGGCCTTTGTGCTTCTTCAGTGTTGGAAAGACTCTTTCTCACACTGAGGTCTGCTTATTGTACTTGTTTCTACACCTTTAAATGTCAAAGTTGGCCTCTGTGCTTTTTCAGTGGTGGAAAGAATCTTTCTTGCACTGAGGTCTGCTTATTGTAAATATCTTGTAGTTCTTTGAACACCTTTTAATGTCAAAGTTGGCCTCTGTGCTTTTTCAGTGGTGGAAAGACTCTTGCACTGAGGTGTGCTTATTGTAAATATCTTGTACTTGTTTTTACACCTTTTAATGTCAAAGTTGGCATCTGTGCTTCTTCAGTGATGGAAAGACACTTTCTTGCACTGAGGTCTGCTTATTGTAAATATCTTGTACTTGTTTTTACACCTTTTAATGTCAAAGTTGGCCTTTGTGCTTCTTCAGTTTTGGAAAGACTCTTTCTTGCACTGAGGTCTGCTTGTTGTAAATATCTTGTACTTGTTTTTACACCTTTTAATGTCAAAGTTGGCCTTTGTGCTTCTTCAGTTTTGGAAAGACTCTTTCTTGCACTGAGGTCTGCTTGTTGTAAATATCTTGTACTTGTTTTTACACCTTTTAATGTCAAAGTTGGCCTCTTTGAGTGGTGGAAAGACTCTTTCTTGCACTGAGGTCTGCTTATTGTAAATATCTTGTACTTGTTTTTACACCTTTTAATGTCAAAGTTGGCCTCTGTGCTTTTTCAGTGGTGGAAAGACTCTTTCTTGCACTGAGGTCTGCTTATTGTAAATATCTTGTACTTGTTTTTACACCTTTTAATGTCAAAGTTGGCATCTGTGCTTTTTCAGTGGTGGAAAGACTCTTTCTTGCACTGAGGTCTGCTTATTGTAAATATCTTGTACTTGTTTTTACACCTTTTAATGTCAAAGTTGGCCTCTTTGAGTGGTGGAAAGACTCTTTCTTGCACTGAGGTCTGCTTATTGTAAATATCTTGTAGTTGTTTGAACACCTTTTAATGTCAAAGTTGGCCTCTGTGCTTCTTCAGTGATGGAAAGACACTTTCTTGCACTGAGGTCTGCTTATTGTAAATATCTTGTAGTTGTTTGAACACCTTTTAATGTCAAAGTTGGCCTCTGTGCTTTTTCAGTGGTGGAAAGACTCTTGCACTGAGGTCTGCTTATTGTAAATATCTTGTACTTGTTTTTACACCTTTTAATGTCAAAGTTGGCCTCTGTGCTTCTTCAGTGATGGAAAGACACTTTCTTGCACTGAGGTCTGCTTGTTGTAAATATCTTGTACTTGTTTTTACACCTTTTAATGTCAAAGTTGGCCTCTGTGCTTCTTCAGTGATGGAAAGACACTTTCTTGCACTGAGGTCTGCTTATTGTAAATATCTTGTACTTGTTTTTACACCTTTTAATGTCAAAGTTGGCCTTTGTGCTTCTTCAGTTTTGGAAAGACTCTTTCTTGCACTGAGGTCTGCTTATTGTAAATATCTTGTACTTGTTTTTACACCTTTTAATGTCAAAGTTGGCCTCTGTGCTTTTTCAGTGGTGGAAAGACTCTTTCTTGCACTGAGGTCTGCTTGTTGTAAATATCTTGTACTTGTTTTTACACCTTTTAATGTCAAAGTTGGCCTCTGTGCTTTTTCAGTGGTGGAAAGACTCTTTCTTGCACTGAGGTCTGCTTATTGTAAATATCTTGTAGTTGTTTGAACACCTTTTAATGTCAAAGTTGGCCTCTGTGCTTTTTCAGTGGTGGAAAGACTCTTGCACTGAGGTCTGCTTATTGTAAATATCTTGTACTTGTTTTTACACCTTTTAATGTCAAAGTTGGCATCTGTGCTTTTTCAGTGGTGGAAAGACTCTTTCTTGCACTGAGGTCTGCTTATTGTAAATATCTTGTACTTGTTTTTACACCTTTTAATGTCAAAGTTGGCCTCTGTCCTTTTTCAGTGGTGGAAAGACTCTTGCACTGAGGTCTGCTTATTGTAAATATCTTGTACTTGTTTTTACACCTTTTAATGTCAAAGTTGGCCTCTGTGCTTCTTCAGTTTTGGAAAGACTATTTCTTGCACTGAGGTCTGCTTATTGTAAATATCTTGTAGTTGTTTGAACACCTTTTAATGTCAAAGTTGGCCTCTGTGCTTTTTCAGTGGTGGAAAGACTCTTGCACTGAGGTGTGCTTATTGTAAATATCTTGTACTTGTTTTTACACCTTTTAATGTCAAAGTTGGCCTCTGTGCTTTTTCAGTGGTGGAAAGACTCTTTCTTGCACTGAGGTCTGCTTATTGTAAATATCTTGTACTTGTTTTTACACCTTTTAATGTCAAAGTTGGCCTTTGTGCTTCTTCAGTGTTGGAAAGACTCTTTCTCACACTGAGGTCTGCTTATTGTACTTGTTTCTACACCTTTAAATGTCAAAGTTGGCCTCTGTGCTTTTTCAGTGGTGGAAAGAATCTTTCTTGCACTGAGGTCTGCTTATTGTAAATATCTTGTACTTGTTTTTACACCTTTTAATGTCAAAGTTGGCCTCTGTGCTTTTTCAGTGGTGTAAAGACTCTTTCTTGCACTGAGGTCTGCTTATTGTAAATATCTTGTAGTTCTTTGAACACCTTTTAATGTCAAAGTTGGCCTCTGTGCTTTTTCAGTGGTGGAAAGACTCTTGCACTGAGGTGTGCTTATTGTAAATATCTTGTACTTGTTTTTACACCTTTTAATGTCAAAGTTGGAATCTGTGCTTCTTCAGTGATGGAAAGACACTTTCTTGCACTGAGGTCTGCTTATTGTAAATATCTTGTACTTGTTTTTACACCTTTTAATGTCAAAGTTGGCCTTTGTGCTTCTTCAGTTTTGGAAAGACTCTTTCTTGCACTGAGGTCTGCTTGTTGTAAATATCTTGTACTTGTTTTTACACCTTTTAATGTCAAAGTTGGCCTCTGTGCTTTTTCAGTGGTGGAAAGACTCTTTCTTGCACTGAGGTCTGCTTATTGTAAATATCTTGTACTTGTTTTTACACCTTTTAATGTCAAAGTTGGCCTCTGTCCTTTTTCAGTGGTGGAAAGACTCTTGCACTGAGGTGTGCTTATTGTAAATATCTTGTACTTGTTTTTACACCTTTTAATGTCAAAGTTGGCCTCTGTGCTTCTTCAGCTTTGGAAAGACTATTTCTTGCACTGAGGTCTGCTTATTGTAAATATCTTGTAGTTGTTTGAACACCTTTTAATGTCAAAGTTGGCCTCTGTGCTTTTTCAGTGGTGGAAAGACTCTTGCACTGAGGTGTGCTTATTGTAAATATCTTGTACTTGTTTTTACACCTTTTAATGTCAAAGTTGGCCTCTGTGCTTTTTCAGTGGTGGAAAGACTCTTTCTTGCACTGAGGTCTGCTTATTGTAAATATCTTGTAGTTGTTTGAACACCTTTTAATGTCAAAGTTGGCCTCTGTGCTTTTTCAGTGGTGGAAAGACTCTTTCTTGCACTGAGGTCTGCTTATTGTAAATATCTTGTACTTGTTTTTACACCTTTTAATGTCAAAGTTGGCCTCTGTGCTTTTTCAGTGGTGGAAAGACTCTTTCTTGCACTGAGGTCTGCTTATTGTAAATATCTTGTACTTGTTTTTACACCTTTTAATGTCAAAGTTGGCATCTGTGCTTTTTCAGTGGTGGAAAGACTCTTTCTTGCACTGAGGTCTGCTTATTGTAAATATCTTGTACTTGTTTTTACACCTTTTAATGTCAAAGTTGGCCTCTTTGAGTGGTGGAAAGACTCTTTCTTGCACTGAGGTCTGCTTATTGTAAATATCTTGTAGTTGTTTGAACACCTTTTAATGTCAAAGTTGGCCTCTGTGCTTCTTCAGTGATGGAAAGACACTTTCTTGCACTGAGGTCTGCTTATTGTAAATATCTTGTAGTTGTTTGAACACCTTTTAATGTCAAAGTTGGCCTCTGTGCTTTTTCAGTGGTGGAAAGACTCTTGCACTGAGGTCTGCTTATTGTAAATATCTTGTACTTGTTTTTACACCTTTTAATGTCAAAGTTGGCCTCTGTGCTTTTTCAGTGGTGGAAAGACTCTTTCTTGCACTGAGGTCTGCTTATTGTAAATATCTTGTACTTGTTTTTACACCTTTTAATGTCAAAGTTGGCATCTGTGCTTTTTCAGTGGTGGAAAGACTCTTTCTTGCACTGAGGTCTGCTTATTGTAAATATCTTGTACTTGTTTTTACACCTTTTAATGTCAAAGTTGGCCTCTTTGAGTGGTGGAAAGACACTTTCTTGCACTGAGGTCTGCTTATTGTAAATATCTTGTAGTTGTTTGAACACCTTTTAATGTCAAAGTTGGCCTCTGTGCTTTTTCAGTGGTGGAAAGACTCTTGCACTGAGGTCTGCTTATTGTAAATATCTTGTACTTGTTTTTACACCTTTTAATGTCAAAGTTGGCCTCTGTGCTTCTTCAGTGATGGAAAGACACTTTCTTGCACTGAGGTCTGCTTGTTGTAAATATCTTGTACTTGTTTTTACACCTTTTAATGTCAAAGTTGGCCTCTGTGCTTCTTCAGTGATGGAAAGACACTTTCTTGCACTGAGGTCTGCTTATTGTAAATATCTTGTACTTGTTTTTACACCTTTTAATGTCAAAGTTGGCCTTTGTGCTTCTTCAGTTTTGGAAAGACTCTTTCTTGCACTGAGGTCTGCTTATTGTAAATATCTTGTACTTGTTTTTACACCTTTTAATGTCAAAGTTGGCCTCTGTGCTTTTTCAGTGGTGGAAAGACTCTTTCTTGCACTGAGGTCTGCTTGTTGTAAATATCTTGTACTTGTTTTTACACCTTTTAATGTCAAAGTTGGCCTCTGTGCTTTTTCAGTGGTGGAAAGACTCTTTCTTGCACTGAGGTCTGCTTATTGTAAATATCTTGTAGTTGTTTGAACACCTTTTAATGTCAAAGTTGGCCTCTGTGCTTTTTCAGTGGTGGAAAGACTCTTGCACTGAGGTCTGCTTATTGTAAATATCTTGTACTTGTTTTTACACCTTTTAATGTCAAAGTTGGCATCTGTGCTTTTTCAGTGGTGGAAAGACTCTTTCTTGCACTGAGGTCTGCTTATTGTAAATATCTTGTACTTGTTTTTACACCTTTTAATGTCAAAGTTGGCCTCTGTCCTTTTTCAGTGGTGGAAAGACTCTTGCACTGAGGTCTGCTTATTGTAAATATCTTGTACTTGTTTTTACACCTTTTAATGTCAAAGTTGGCCTCTGTGCTTCTTCAGTTTTGGAAAGACTATTTCTTGCACTGAGGTCTGCTTATTGTAAATATCTTGTAGTTGTTTGAACACCTTTTAATGTCAAAGTTGGCCTCTGTGCTTTTTCAGTGGTGGAAAGACTCTTGCACTGAGGTGTGCTTATTGTAAATATCTTGTACTTGTTTTTACACCTTTTAATGTCAAAGTTGGCCTCTGTGCTTTTTCAGTGGTGGAAAGACTCTTTCTTGCACTGAGGTCTGCTTATTGTAAATATCTTGTACTTGTTTTTACACCTTTTAATGTCAAAGTTGGCCTTTGTGCTTCTTCAGTGTTGGAAAGACTCTTTCTCACACTGAGGTCTGCTTATTGTACTTGTTTCTACACCTTTAAATGTCAAAGTTGGCCTCTGTGCTTTTTCAGTGGTGGAAAGAATCTTTCTTGCACTGAGGTCTGCTTATTGTAAATATCTTGTACTTGTTTTTACACCTTTTAATGTCAAAGTTGACCTCTGTGCTTTTTCAGTGGTGGAAAGACTCTTGCACTGAGGTGTGCTTATTGTAAATATCTTGTACTTGTTTTTACACCTTTTAATGTCAAAGTTGGCATCTGTGCTTCTTCAGTGATGGAAAGACACTTTCTTGCACTGAGGTCTGCTTATTGTAAATATCTTGTACTTGTTTTTACACCTTTTAATGTCAAAGTTGGCCTTTGTGCTTCTTCAGTGGTGGAAAGACTCTTGCACTGAGGTGTGCTTATTGTAAATATCTTGTACTTGTTTTTACACCTTTTAATGTCAAAGTTGGCCTCTGTGCTTTTTCAGTGGTGGAAAGACTCTTTCTTGCACTGAGGTCTGCTTATTGTAAATATCTTGTACTTGTTTTTACACCTTTTAATGTCAAAGTTGGCCTCTGTGCTTTTTCAGTGGTGGAAAGACTCTTTCTTGCACTGAGGTCTGCTTATTGTAAATATCTTGTAGTTCTTTGAACACCTTTTAATGTCAAAGTTGGCCTCTGTGCTTTTTCAGTGGTGGAAAGACTCTTGCACTGAGGTGTGCTTATTGTAAATATCTTGTACTTGTTTTTACACCTTTTAATGTCAAAGTTGGCATCTGTGCTTCTTCAGTGATGGAAAGACACTTTCTTGCACTGAGGTCTGCTTATTGTAAATATCTTGTACTTGTTTTTACACCTTTTAATGTCAAAGTTGGCCTTTGTGCTTCTTCAGTTTTTGAAAGACTCTTTCTTGCACTGAGGTCTGCTTGTTGTAAATATCTTGTACTTGTTTTTACACCTTTTAATGTCAAAGTTGGCCTCTGTGCTTTTTCAGTGGTGGAAAGACTCTTTCTTGCACTGAGGTCTGCTTATTGTAAATATCTTGTACTTGTTTTTACACCTTTTAATGTCAAAGTTGGCCTCTGTCCTTTTTCAGTGGTGGAAAGACTCTTGCACTGAGGTCTGCTTATTGTAAATATCTTGTACTTGTTTTTACACCTTTTAATGTCAAAGTTGGCCTCTGTGCTTCTTCAGTTTTGGAAAGACTATTTCTTGCACTGAGGTCTGCTTATTGTAAATATCTTGTAGTTGTTTGAACACCTTTTAATGTCAAAGTTGGCCTCTGTGCTTTTTCAGTGGTGGAAAGACTCTTGCACTGAGGTGTGCTTATTGTAAATATCTTGTACTTGTTTTTACACCTTTTAATGTCAAAGTTGGCCTCTGTGCTTTTTCAGTGGTGGAAAGACTCTTTCTTGCACTGAGGTCTGCTTATTGTAAATATCTTGTACTTGTTTTTACACCTTTTAATGTCAAAGTTGGCCTTTGTGCTTCTTCAGTGTTGGAAAGACTCTTTCTCACACTGAGGTCTGCTTATTGTACTTGTTTCTACATTTTTAAATGTCAAAGTTGGCCTCTGTGCTTTTTCAGTGGTGGAAAGAATCTTTCTTGCACTGAGGTCTGCTTATTGTAAATATCTTGTACTTGTTTTTACACCTTTTAATGTCAAAGTTGGCCTCTGTGCTTTTTCAGTGGTGTAAAGACTCTTTCTTGCACTGAGGTCTGCTTATTGTAAATATCTTGTAGTTCTTTGAACACCTTTTAATGTCAAAGTTGGCCTCTGTGCTTTTTCAGTGGTGGAAAGACTCTTGCACTGAGGTGTGCTTATTGTAAATATCTTGTACTTGTTTTTACACCTTTTAATGTCAAAGTTGGCATCTGTGCTTCTTCAGTGATGGAAAGACTCTTTCTTGCACTGAGGTCTGCTTATTGTAAATATCTTGTAGTTGTTTGAACACCTTTTAATGTCAAAGTTGGCCTTTTTGCTTCTTCAGTTTTGGAAAGACTCTTTCTTGCACTGAGGTCTGCTTGTTGTAAATATCTTGTACTTGTTTTTACACCTTTTAATGTCAAAGTTGGCCTCTGTGCTTTTTCAGTGGTGGAAAGACTCTTTCTTGCACTGAGGTCTGCTTATTGTAAATATCTTGTAGTTGTTTGAACACCTTTTAATGTCAAAGTTGGCCTCTGTGCTTTTTCAGTGGTGGAAAGACTCTTTCTTGCACTGAGGTCTGCTTATTGTAAATATCTTGTACTTGTTTTTACACCTTTTAATGTCAAAGTTGGCCTCTGTGCTTTTTCAGTGGTGGAAAGACTCTTTCTTGCACTGAGGTCTGCTTATTGTAAATATCTTGTACTTGTTTTTACACCTTTTAATGTCAAAGTTGGCATCTGTGCTTTTTCAGTGGTGGAAAGACTCTTTCTTGCACTGAGGTCTGCTTATTGTAAATATCTTGTACTTGTTTTTACACCTTTTAATGTCAAAGTTGGCCTCTTTGAGTGGTGGAAAGACTCTTTCTTGCACTGAGGTCTGCTTATTGTAAATATCTTGTAGTTGTTTGAACACCTTTTAATGTCAAAGTTGGCCTCTGTGCTTTTTCAGTGGTGGAAAGACTCTTGCACTGAGGTCTGCTTATTGTAAATATCTTGTACTTGTTTTTACACCTTTTAATGTCAAAGTTGGCCTCTGTGCTTCTTCAGTGATGGAAAGACACTTTCTTGCACTGAGGTCTGCTTATTGTAAATATCTTGTACTTGTTTTTACACCTTTTAATGTCAAAGTTGGCCTCTGTGCTTCTTCAGTGATGGAAAGACACTTTCTTGCACTGAGGTCTGCTTGTTGTAAATATCTTGTACTTGTTTTTACACCTTTTAATGTCAAAGTTGGCCTCTGTGCTTCTTCAGTGATGGAAAGACTCTTTCTTGCACTGAGGTCTGCTTATTGTAAATATCTTGTACTTGTTTTTACACCTTTTAATGTCAAAGTTGGCCTCTGTGCTTTTTCAGTAGTGGAAAGACTCTTTCTTGCACTGAGGTCTGCTTATTGTAAATATCTTGTAGTTGTTTGAACACCTTTTAATGTCAAAGTTGGCCTCTGTGCTTTTTCAGTGGTGGAAAGACTCTTGCACTGAGGTGTGCTTATTGTAAATATCTTGCACTTGTTTTTACACCTTTTAATGTCAAAGTTGGCCTCTGTGCTTTTTCAGTGGTGGAAAGACTCTTGCACTGAGGTCTGCTTATTGTAAATATCTTGTACTTGTTTTTACACCTTTTAATGTCAAAGTTGGCCTCTGTGCTTCTTCAGTGTTGGAAAGACTCTTTCTCACACTGAGGTCTGCTTATTGTACTTGTTTCTACACCTTTAAATGTCAAAGTTGGCCTCTTTGAGTGGTGGAAAGACTCTTTCTTGCACTGAGGTCTGCTTATTGTAAATATCTTGTACTTGTTTTTACACCTTTTAATGTCAAAGTTGGCCTCTGTGCTTCTTCAGTGTTGGAAAGACTCTTTCTCACACTGAGGTCTGCTTATTGTACTTGTTTCTACACCTTTAAATGTCAAAGTTGGCCTCTGTGCTTTTTCAGTGGTGGAAAGAATCTTTCTTGCACTGAGGTCTGCTTATTGTAAATATCTTGTACTTGTTTTTACACCTTTTAATGTCAAAGTTTGCCTTTGTGCTTCTTCAGTGGTGGAAAGACTCTTTCTCACACTGAGGTCTGCTTATTGTAAATATCTTGTACTTGTTTTTACACCTTTTAATGTCAAAGTTGGCCTCTGTGCTTCTTCAGTGGTGGAAAGACTCTTTCTTGCACTGAGGTCTGCTTATTGTAAATATCTTGTACTTTTTTTTACACCTTTTAATGTCAAAGTTGGCCTCTTTGAGTGGTGGAAAGACTCTTTCTTGCACTGAGGTCTGCTTATTGTAAATATCTTGTACTTGTTTTTACACCTTTTAATGTCAAAGTTGGCCTCTGTGCTTTTTCAGTGTTGGAAAGACTCTTTCTTGCACTGAGGTCTGCTTATTGTAAATATCTTGTACTTGTTTTTACACCTTTTAATGTCAAAGTTGGCCTCTGTGCTTTTTCAGTGGTGGAAAGACTCTTTCTTGCACTGAGGTCTGCTTATTGTAAATATCTTGTACTTGTTTTTACACCTTTTAATGTCAAAGTTGGCATCTGTGCTTTTTCAGTGGTGGAAAGACTCTTTCTTGCACTGAGGTCTGCTTATTGTAAATATCTTGTACTTGTTTTTACACCTTTTAATGTCAAAGTTGGCCTCTTTGAGTGGTGGAAAGACTCTTTCTTGCACTGAGGTCTGCTTATTGTAAATATCTTGTAGTTGTTTGAACACCTTTTAATGTCAAAGTTGGCCTCTGTGCTTTTTCAGTGGTGGAAAGACTCTTGCACTGAGGTCTGCTTATTGTAAATATCTTGTACTTGTTTTTACACCTTTTAATGTCAAAGTTGGCCTCTGTGCTTCTTCAGTGATGGAAAGACACTTTCTTGCACTGAGGTCTGCTTATTGTAAATATCTTGTACTTGTTTTTACACCTTTTAATGTCAAAGTTGGCCTCTGTGCTTCTTCAGTGATGGAAAGACACTTTCTTGCACTGAGGTCTGCTTATTGTAAATATCTTGTACTTGTTTTTACACCTTTTAATGTCAAAGTTGGCCTTTGTGCTTCTTCAGTTTTGGAAAGACTCTTTCTTGCACTGAGGTCTGCTTATTGTAAATATCTTGTACTTGTTTTTACACCTTTTAATGTCAAAGTTGGCCTCTGTGCTTTTTCAGTGGTGGAAAGACTCTTTCTTGCACTGAGGTCTGCTTGTTGTAAATATCTTGTACTTGTTTTTACACCTTTTAATGTCAAAGTTGGCCTCTGTGCTTTTTCAGTGGTGGAAAGACTCTTTCTTGCACTGAGGTCTGCTTATTGTAAATATCTTGTAGTTGTTTGAACACCTTTTAATGTCAAAGTTGGCCTCTGTGCTTTTTCAGTGGTGGAAAGACTCTTTCTTGCACTGAGGTCTGCTTATTGTAAATATCTTGTACTTGTTTTTACACCTTTTAATGTCAAAGTTGGCCTCTGTGCTTTTTCAGTGGTGGAAAGAATCTTTCTTGCACTGAGGTCTGCTTATTGTAAATATCTTGTACTTGTTTTTACACCTTTTAATGTCAAAGTTTGCCTTTGTGCTTCTTCAGTGGTGGAAAGACTCTTTCTCACACTGAGGTCTGCTTATTGTAAATATCTTGTACTTGTTTTTACACCTTTTAATGTCAAAGTTGGCCTCTTTGAGTGGTGGAAAGACTCTTTCTTGCACTGAGGTCTGCTTATTGTAAATATCTTGTACTTGTTTTTACACCTTTTAATGTCAAAGTTGGCCTCTGTGCTTTTTCAGTGGTGGAAAGACTCTTGCACTGAGGTCTGCTTATTGTAAATATCTTGTACTTGTTTTTACACCTTTTAATGTCAAAGTTGGCCTCTGTGCTTCTTCAGTGATGGAAAGACACTTTCTTGCACTGAGGTCTGCTTGTTGTAAATATCTTGTACTTGTTTTTACACCTTTTAATGTCAAAGTTGGCCTCTGTGCTTCTTCAGTGATGGAAAGACTCTTTCTTGCACTGAGGTCTGCTTATTGTAAATATCTTGTACTTGTTTTTACACCTTTTAATGTCAAAGTTGGCCTCTGTGCTTTTTCAGTGGTGGAAAGACTCTTTCTTGCACTGAGGTCTGCTTATTGTAAATATCTTGTACTTGTTTTTACACCTTTTAATGTCAAAGTTGGCCTCTGTGCTTTTTCAGTAGTGGAAAGACTCTTTCTTGCACTGAGGTCTGCTTATTGTAAATATCTTGTAGTTGTTTGAACACCTTTTAATGTCAAAGTTGGCCTCTGTGCTTTTTCAGTGGTGGAAAGACTCTTGCACTGAGGTGTGCTTATTGTAAATATCTTGCACTTGTTTTTACACCTTTTAATGTCAAAGTTGGCCTCTGTGCTTTTTCAGTGGTGGAAAGACTCTTGCACTGAGGTCTGCTTATTGTAAATATCTTGTACTTGTTTTTACACCTTTTAATGTCAAAGTTGGCCTCTGTGCTTCTTCAGTGTTGGAAAGACTCTTTCTCACACTGAGGTCTGCTTATTGTACTTGTTTCTACACCTTTAAATGTCAAAGTTGGCCTCTTTGAGTGGTGGAAAGACTCTTTCTTGCACTGAGGTCTGCTTATTGTAAATATCTTGTACTTGTTTTTACACCTTTTAATGTCAAATTTTGCCTTTGTACTTCTTCAGTGGTGGAAAGACTCTTTCTCACACTGAGGTCTGCTTATTGTAAATATCTTGTACTTGTTTTTACACCTTTTAATGTCAAAGTTGGCCTCTGTGCTTCTTCAGTGGTGGAAAGACTCTTTCTTGCACTGAGGTCTGCTTATTGTAAATATCTTGTACTTTTTTTTACACCTTTTAATGTCAAAGTTGGCCTCTTTGAGTGGTGGAAAGACTCTTTCTTGCACTGAGGTCTGCTTATTGTAAATATCTTGTACTTGTTTTTACACCTTTTAATGTCAAAGTTGGCCTCTGTGCTTTTTCAGTGTTGGAAAGACTCTTTCTTGCACTGAGGTCTGCTTATTGTAAATATCTTGTACTTGTTTTTACACCTTTTAATGTCAAAGTTGGCCTCTGTGCTTCTTCAGTGTTGGAAAGACTCTTTCTCACACTGAGGTCTGCTTATTGTACTTGTTTCTATACCTTTAAATGTCAAAGTTGGCCTCTGTGCTTTTTCAGTGGTGGAAAGAATCTTTCTTGCACTGAGGTCTGCTTATTGTAAATATCTTGTACTTGTTTTTACACCTTTTAATGTCAAAGTTGGCCTCTTTGAGTGGTGGAAAGACTCTTTCTTGCACTGAGGTCTGCTTATTGTAAATATTTTGTACTTGTTTTTACACCTTTAAATGTCAAAGTTGGCATCTGTGCTTCTTCAGTGTTGGAAAGACTCTTTCTCACACTGAGGTCTGCTTATTGTACTTGTTTTTACACCTTTTAATGTCAAAGTTGGCCTTTGTGCTTCTTCAGTTTTGGAAAGACTCTTTCTTGCACTGAGGTCTGCTTGTTGTAAATATCTTGTACTTGTTTTTACACCTTTTAATGTCAAAGTTGGCCTCTGTGCTTTTTCAGTGGTGGAAAGACTCTTTCTTGCACTGAGGTCTGCTTATTGTAAATATCTTGTACTTGTTTTTACACCTTTTAATGTCAAAGTTGGCCTCTGTCCTTTTTCAGTGGTGGAAAGACTCTTGCACTGAGGTCTGCTTATTGTAAATATCTTGTACTTGTTTTTACACCTTTTAATGTCAAAGTTGGCCTCTGTGCTTCTTCAGTTTTGGAAAGACTATTTCTTGCACTGAGGTCTGCTTATTGTAAATATCTTGTAGTTGTTTGAACACCTTTTAATGTCAAAGTTGGCCTCTGTGCTTTTTCAGTGGTGGAAAGACTCTTGCACTGAGGTGTGCTTATTGTAAATATCTTGTACTTGTTTTTACACCTTTTAATGTCAAAGTTGGCCTCTGTGCTTTTTCAGTGGTGGAAAGACTCTTTCTTGCACTGAGGTCTGCTTATTGTAAATATCTTGTACTTGTTTTTACACCTTTTAATGTCAAAGTTGGCCTTTGTGCTTCTTCAGTGTTGGAAAGACTCTTTCTCACACTGAGGTCTGCTTATTGTACTTGTTTCTACACCTTTTAATGTCAAAGTTGGCCTCTGTGCTTTTTCAGTGGTGGAAAGAATCTTTCTTGCACTGAGGTCTGCTTATTGTAAATATCTTGTACTTGTTTTTACACCTTTTAATGTCAAAGTTGGCCTCTGTGCTTTTTCAGTGGTGTAAAGACTCTTTCTTGCACTGAGGTCTGCTTATTGTAAATATCTTGTAGTTGTTTGAACACCTTTTAATGTCAAAGTTGGCCTTTTTGCTTCTTCAGTTTTGGAAAGACTCTTTCTTGCACTGAGGTCTGCTTGTTGTAAATATCTTGTACTTGTTTTTACACCTTTTAATGTCAAAGTTGGCCTCTGTGCTTTTTCAGTGGTGGAAAGACTCTTTCTTGCACTGAGGTCTGCTTATTGTAAATATCTTGTAGTTGTTTGAACACCTTTTAATGTCAAAGTTGGCCTCTGTGCTTTTTCAGTGGTGGAAAGACTCTTTCTTGCACTGAGGTCTGCTTATTGTAAATATCTTGTACTTGTTTTTACACCTTTTAATGTCAAAGTTGGCATCTGTGCTTTTTCAGTGGTGGAAAGACTCTTTCTTGCACTGAGGTCTGCTTATTGTAAATATCTTGTACTTGTTTTTACACCTTTTAATGTCAAAGTTGGCCTCTTTGAGTGGTGGAAAGACTCTTTCTTGCACTGAGGTCTGCTTATTGTAAATATCTTGTAGTTGTTTGAACACCTTTTAATGTCAAAGTTGGCCTCTGTGCTTTTTCAGTGGTGGAAAGACTCTTGCACTGAGGTCTGCTTATTGTAAATATCTTGTACTTGTTTTTACACCTTTTAATGTCAAAGTTGGCCTCTGTGCTTCTTCAGTGATGGAAAGACACTTTCTTGCACTGAGGTCTGCTTATTGTAAATATCTTGTACTTGTTTTTACACCTTTTAATGTCAAAGTTGGCCTCTGTGCTTCTTCAGTGATGGAAAGACACTTTCTTGCACTGAGGTCTGCTTGTTGTAAATATCTTGTACTTGTTTTTACACCTTTTAATGTCAAAGTTGGCCTCTGTGCTTCTTCAGTGATGGAAAGACTCTTTCTTGCACTGAGGTCTGCTTATTGTAAATATCTTGTACTTGTTTTTACACCTTTTAATGTCAAAGTTGGCCTCTGTGCTTTTTCAGTGGTGGAAAGACTCTTTCTTGCACTGAGGTCTGCTTATTGTAAATATCTTGTACTTGTTTTTACACCTTTTAATGTCAAAGTTGGCCTCTGTGCTTTTTCAGTAGTGGAAAGACTCTTTCTTGCACTGAGGTCTGCTTATTGTAAATATCTTGTAGTTGTTTGAACACCTTTTAATGTCAAAGTTGGCCTCTGTGCTTTTTCAGTGGTGGAAAGACTCTTGCACTGAGGTGTGCTTATTGTAAATATCTTGCACTTGTTTTTACACCTTTTAATGTCAAAGTTGGCCTCTGTGCTTTTTCAGTGGTGGAAAGACTCTTGCACTGAGGTCTGCTTATTGTAAATATCTTGTACTTGTTTTTACACCTTTTAATGTCAAAGTTGGCCTCTGTGCTTCTTCAGTGTTGGAAAGACTCTTTCTCACACTGAGGTCTGCTTATTGTACTTGTTTCTACACCTTTAAATGTCAAAGTTGGCCTCTTTGAGTGGTGGAAAGACTCTTTCTTGCACTGAGGTCTGCTTATTGTAAATATCTTGTACTTGTTTTTACACCTTTTAATGTCAAAGTTGGCCTCTGTGCTTCTTCAGTGTTGGAAAGACTCTTTCTCACACTGAGGTCTGCTTATTGTACTTGTTTCTACACCTTTAAATGTCAAAGTTGGCCTCTGTGCTTTTTCAGTGGTGGAAAGAATCTTTCTTGCACTGAGGTCTGCTTATTGTAAATATCTTGTACTTGTTTTTACACCTTTTAATGTCAAAGTTTGCCTTTGTGCTTCTTCAGTGGTGGAAAGACTCTTTCTCACACTGAGGTCTGCTTATTGTAAATATCTTGTACTTGTTTTTACACCTTTTAATGTCAAAGTTGGCCTCTGTGCTTCTTCAGTGGTGGAAAGACTCTTTCTTGCACTGAGGTCTGCTTATTGTAAATATCTTGTACTTTTTTTTACACCTTTTAATGTCAAAGTTGGCCTCTTTGAGTGATGGAAAGACTCTTTCTTGCACTGAGGTCTGCTTATTGTAAATATCTTGTACTTGTTTTTACACCTTTTAATGTCAAAGTTGGCCTCTGTGCTTTTTCAGTGTTGGAAAGACTCTTTCTTGCACTGAGGTCTGCTTATTGTAAATATCTTGTACTTGTTTTTACACCTTTTAATGTCAAAGTTGGCCTCTGTGCTTCTTCAGTGTTGGAAAGACTCTTTCTCACACTGAGGTCTGCTTATTGTACTTGTTTCTATACCTTTAAATGTCAAAGTTGGCCTCTGTGCTTTTTCAGTGGTGGAAAGAATCTTTCTTGCACTGAGGTCTGCTTATTGTAAATATCTTGTACTTGTTTTTACACCTTTTAATGTCAAAGTTGGCCTCTTTGAGTGGTGGAAAGACTCTTTCTTGCACTGAGGTCTGCTTATTGTAAATATTTTGTACTTGTTTTTACACCTTTAAATGTCAAAGTTGGCATCTGTGCTTCTTCAGTGTTGGAAAGACTCTTTCTCACACTGAGGTCTGCTTATTGTACTTGTTTTTACACCTTTTAATGTCAAAGTTTGCCTTTGTGCTTTTTCAGTGGTGGAAAGAATCTTTCTTGCACTGAGGTCTGCTTATTGTAAATATCTTGTACTTGTTTTTACACCTTTTAATGTCAAAGTTGGCCTCTTTGAGTGGTGGAAAGACTCTTTCTTGCACTGAGGTCTGCTTATTGTAAATATCTTGTACTTGTTTTTACACCTTTAAATGTCAAAGTTGGCATCTGTGCTTTTTCAGTGGTGGAAAGACTCTTTCTTGCACTGAGGTCTGCTTATTGTAAATATCTTGTACTTGTTTTTACACCTTTAAATGTCAAAGTTGGCATCTGTGCTTCTTCAGTGATGGAAAGACACTTTCTTGCACTGAGGTCTGCTTATTGTAAATATCTTGTACTTGTTTTTACACCTTTTAATGTCAAAGTTGGCCTCTGTGCTTCTTCAGTGATGGAAAGACACTTTCTTGCACTGAGGTCTGCTTATTGTAAATATCTTGTACTTGTTTTTACACCTTTTAATGTCAAAGTTGGCCTCTGTGCTTCTTCAGTGTTGGAAAGACTCTTTCTCACACTGAGGTCTGCTTATTGTACTTGTTTCTACACCTTTAAATGTCAAAGTTTGCCTCTGTGCTTTTTCAGTGGTGGAAAGAATCTTTCTTGCACTGAGGTCTGCTTATTGTAAATATCTTGTACTTGTTTTTACACCTTTTAATGTCAAAGTTGGCCTCTGTGCTTCTTCAGTGTTGGAAAGACTCTTTCTCACACTGAGGTCTGCTTATTGTACTTGTTTCTACACCTTTAAATGTCAAAGTTGGCCTCTGTGCTTTTTCAGTGGTGGAAAGAATCTTTCTTGCACTGAGGTCTGCTTATTGTAAATATCTTGTACTTGTTTTTACACCTTTTAATGTCAAAGTTGGCCTCTGTGCTTCTTCAGTGTTGGAAAGACTCTTTCTCACACTGAGGTCTGCTTATTGTACTTGTTTCTACACCTTTAAATGTCAAAGCTGGCCTTTGTGCTTCTTCAGTGGTGGAAAGACTCTTTCTCACACTGAGGTCTGCTTATTGTAAATATCTTGTACTTGTTTTTACACCTTTTAATGTCAAAGTTGGCCTCTGTGCTTCTTCAGTGGTGGAAAGACTCTTTCTTGCACTGAGGTCTGCTTATTGTAAATATCTTGTACTTTTTTTTACACCTTTTAATGTCAAAGTTGGCCTCTTTGAGTGGTGGAAAGACTCTTTCTTGCACTGAGGTCTGCTTATTGTAAATATCTTGTACTTGTTTTTACACCTTTTAATGTCAAAGTTGGCCTCTGTGCTTTTTCAGTGTTGGAAAGACTCTTTCTTGCACTGAGGTCTGCTTATTGTAAATATCTTGTACTTGTTTTTACACCTTTTAATGTCAAAGTTGGCCTCTGTGCTTCTTCAGTGGTGGAAAGACTCTTTCTCACACTGAGGTCTGCTTATTGTAAATATCTTGTACTTGTTTTTACACCTTTTAATGTCAAAGTTGGCCTCTGTGCTTCTTCAGTGGTGGAAAGACTCTTTCTTGCACTGAGGTCTGCTTATTGTAAATATCTTGTACTTTTTTTTACACCTTTTAATGTCAAAGTTGGCCTCTTTGAGTGGTGGAAAGACTCTTTCTTGCACTGAGGTCTGCTTATTGTAAATATCTTGTACTTGTTTTTACACCTTTTAATGTCAAAGTTGGCCTCTGTGCTTTTTCAGTGTTGGAAAGACTCTTTCTTGCACTGAGGTCTGCTTATTGTAAATATCTTGTACTTGTTTTTACACCTTTTAATGTCAAAGTTGGCCTCTGTGCTTCTTCAGTGTTGGAAAGACTCTTTCTCACACTGAGGTCTGCTTATTGTACTTGTTTCTATACCTTTAAATGTCAAAGTTGGCCTCTGTGCTTTTTCAGTGGTGGAAAGAATCTTTCTTGCACTGAGGTCTGCTTATTGTAAATATCTTGTACTTGTTTTTACACCTTTTAATGTCAAAGTTGGCCTCTTTGAGTGGTGGAAAGACTCTTTCTTGCACTGAGGTCTGCTTATTGTAAATATTTTGTACTTGTTTTTACACCTTTAAATGTCAAAGTTGGCATCTGTGCTTCTTCAGTGTTGGAAAGACTCTTTCTCACACTGAGGTCTGCTTATTGTACTTGTTTTTACACCTTTTAATGTCAAAGTTTGCCTTTGTGCTTTTTCAGTGGTGGAAAGAATCTTTCTTGCACTGAGGTCTGCTTATTGTAAATATCTTGTACTTGTTTTTACACCTTTTAATGTCAAAGTTGGCATCTGTGCTTTTTCAGTGGTGGAAAGACTCTTTCTTGCACTGAGGTCTGCTTATTGTAAATATCTTGTACTTGTTTTTACACCTTTAAATGTCAAAGTTGGCATCTGTGCTTTTTCAGTGGTGGAAAGAATCTTTCTTGCACTGAGGTCTGCTTATTGTACTTGTTTCTACACCTTTAAATGTCAAAGTTGGCCTCTGTGCTTTTTCAGTGGTGGAAAGAATCTTTCTTGCACTGAGGTCTGCTTATTGTAAATATCTTGTACTTGTTTTTACACCTTTTAATGTCAAAGTTTGCCTTTGTGCTTTTTCAGTGGTGGAAAGACTCTTTCTCACACTGAGGTCTGCTTATTGTAAATATCTTGTACTTGTTTTTACACCTTTTAATGTCAAAGTTGGCCTCTGTGCTTCTTCAGTGGTGGAAAGACTCTTTCTTGCACTGAGGTCTGCTTATTGTAAATATCTTGTACTTGTTTTTACACCTTTTAATGTCAAAGTTGGCCTCTGTGCTTCTTCAGTGGTGGAAAGACTCTTTCTTGCACTGAGGTCTGCTTATTGTAAATATCTTGTACTTGTTTTTACACCTTTTAATGTCAAAGTTGGCCTCTGTGCTTTTTCAGTGTTGGAAAGACTCTTTCTTGCACTGAGGTCTGCTTATTGTAAATATCTTGTAGTTGTTTGAACACCTTTTAATGTCAAAGTTGGCCTCTGTGCTTTTTCAGTGGTGGAAAGACTCTTGCACTGAGGTCTGCTTATTGTAAATATCTTGTACTTGTTTTTACACCTTTTAATGTCAAAGTTGGCATCTGTGCTTTTTCAGTGGTGGAAAGAATCTTTCTTGCACTGAGGTCTGCTTATTGTAAATATCTTGTACTTGTTTTTACACCTTTTAATGTCAAAGTTGGCCTCTTTGAGTGGTGGAAAGACTCTTTCTTGCACTGAGGTCTGCTTATTGTAAATATCTTGTACTTGTTTTTACACCTTTAAATGTCAAAGTTGGCATCTGTGCTTTTTCAGTGGTGGAAAGACTCTTTCTTGCACTGAGGTCTGCTTATTGTAAATATCTTGTACTTGTTTTTACACCTTTAAATGTCAAAGTTGGCATCTGTGCTTCTTCAGTGATGGAAAGACACTTTCTTGCACTGAGGTCTGCTTATTGTAAATATCTTGTACTTGTTTTTACACCTTTTAATGTCAAAGTTGGCCTCTGTGCTTCTTCAGTGATGGAAAGACACTTTCTTGCACTGAGGTCTGCTTATTGTAAATATCTTGTACTTGTTTTTACACCTTTTAATGTCAAAGTTGGCCTCTGTGCTTCTTCAGTGTTGGAAAGACTCTTTCTCACACTGAGGTCTGCTTATTGTACTTGTTTCTACACCTTTAAATGTCAAAGTTTGCCTCTGTGCTTTTTCAGTGGTGGAAAGAATCTTTCTTGCACTGAGGTCTGCTTATTGTAAATATCTTGTACTTGTTTTTACACCTTTTAATGTCAAAGTTGGCCTCTGTGCTTCTTCAGTGTTGGAAAGACTCTTTCTCACACTGAGGTCTGCTTATTGTACTTGTTTCTACACCTTTAAATGTCAAAGTTGGCCTCTGTGCTTTTTCAGTGGTGGAAAGAATCTTTCTTGCACTGAGGTCTGCTTATTGTAAATATCTTGTACTTGTTTTTACACCTTTTAATGTCAAAGTTGGCCTCTGTGCTTCTTCAGTGTTGGAAAGACTCTTTCTCACACTGAGGTCTGCTTATTGTACTTGTTTCTACACCTTTAAATGTCAAAGCTGGCCTTTGTGCTTCTTCAGTGGTGGAAAGACTCTTTCTCACACTGAGGTCTGCTTATTGTAAATATCTTGTACTTGTTTTTACACCTTTTAATGTCAAAGTTGGCCTCTGTGCTTCTTCAGTGGTGGAAAGACTCTTTCTTGCACTGAGGTCTGCTTATTGTAAATATCTTGTACTTTTTTTTACACCTTTTAATGTCAAAGTTGGCCTCTTTGAGTGGTGGAAAGACTCTTTCTTGCACTGAGGTCTGCTTATTGTAAATATCTTGTACTTGTTTTTACACCTTTTAATGTCAAAGTTGGCCTCTGTGCTTTTTCAGTGTTGGAAAGACTCTTTCTTGCACTGAGGTCTGCTTATTGTAAATATCTTGTACTTGTTTTTACACCTTTTAATGTCAAAGTTGGCCTCTGTGCTTCTTCAGTGTTGGAAAGACTCTTTCTTGCACTGAGGTCTGCTTATTGTAAATATCTTGTACTTGTTTTTACACCTTTTAATGTCAAAGTTGGCCTCTGTGCTTCTTCAGTGGTGGAAAGACTCTTTCTCACACTGAGGTCTGCTTATTGTAAATATCTTGTACTTGTTTTTACACCTTTTAATGTCAAAGTTGGCCTCTGTGCTTCTTCAGTGGTGGAAAGACTCTTTCTTGCACTGAGGTCTGCTTATTGTAAATATCTTGTACTTTTTTTTACACCTTTTAATGTCAAAGTTGGCCTCTTTGAGTGGTGGAAAGACTCTTTCTTGCACTGAGGTCTGCTTATTGTAAATATCTTGTACTTGTTTTTACACCTTTTAATGTCAAAGTTGGCCTCTGTGCTTCTTCAGTGGTGGAAAGACTCTTTCTTGCACTGAGGTCTGCTTATTGTAAATATCTTGTACTTTTTTTTACACCTTTTAATGTCAAAGTTGGCCTCTTTGAGTGGTGGAAAGACTCTTTCTTGCACTGAGGTCTGCTTATTGTAAATATCTTGTACTTGTTTTTACACCTTTTAATGTCAAAGTTGGCCTCTGTGCTTTTTCAGTGTTGGAAAGACTCTTTCTTGCACTGAGGTCTGCTTATTGTAAATATCTTGTACTTGTTTTTACACCTTTTAATGTCAAAGTTGGCCTCTTTGAGTGGTGGAAAGACTCTTTCTTGCACTGAGGTCTGCTTATTGTAAATATTTTGTACTTGTTTTTACACCTTTTAATGTCAAAGTTGGCCTCTGTGCTTCTTCAGTGTTGGAAAGACTCTTTCTCACACTGAGGTCTGCTTATTGTACTTGTTTCTATACCTTTAAATGTCAAAGTTGGCCTCTGTGCTTTTTCAGTGGTGGAAAGAATCTTTCTTGCACTGAGGTCTGCTTATTGTAAATATCTTGTACTTGTTTTTACACCTTTTAATGTCAAAGTTGGCCTCTTTGAGTGGTGGAAAGACTCTTTCTTGCACTGAGGTCTGCTTATTGTAAATATTTTGTACTTGTTTTTACACCTTTAAATGTCAAAGTTGGCATCTGTGCTTCTTCAGTGTTGGAAAGACTCTTTCTCACACTGAGGTCTGCTTATTGTACTTGTTTTTACACCTTTTAATGTCAAAGTTTGCCTTTGTGCTTTTTCAGTGGTGGAAAGAATCTTTCTTGCACTGAGGTCTGCTTATTGTAAATATCTTGTACTTGTTTTTACACCTTTTAATGTCAAAGTTGGCATCTGTGCTTTTTCAGTGGTGGAAAGACTCTTTCTTGCACTGAGGTCTGCTTATTGTAAATATCTTGTACTTGTTTTTACACCTTTAAATGTCAAAGTTGGCATCTGTGCTTTTTCAGTGGTGGAAAGAATCTTTCTTGCACTGAGGTCTGCTTATTGTACTTGTTTCTACACCTTTAAATGTCAAAGTTGGCCTCTGTGCTTTTTCAGTGGTGGAAAGAATCTTTCTTGCACTGAGGTCTGCTTATTGTAAATATCTTGTACTTGTTTTTACACCTTTTAATGTCAAAGTTTGCCTTTGTGCTTTTTCAGTGGTGGAAAGACTCTTTCTCACACTGAGGTCTGCTTATTGTAAATATCTTGTACTTGTTTTTACACCTTTTAATGTCAAAGTTGGCCTCTGTGCTTCTTCAGTGGTGGAAAGACTCTTTCTTGCACTGAGGTCTGCTTATTGTAAATATCTTGTACTTGTTTTTACACCTTTTAATGTCAAAGTTGGCCTCTGTGCTTCTTCAGTGGTGGAAAGACTCTTTCTTGCACTGAGGTCTGCTTATTGTAAATATCTTGTACTTGTTTTTACACCTTTTAATGTCAAAGTTGGCCTCTGTGCTTTTTCAGTGTTGGAAAGACTCTTTCTTGCACTGAGGTCTGCTTATTGTAAATATCTTGTAGTTGTTTGAACACCTTTTAATGTCAAAGTTGGCCTCTGTGCTTTTTCAGTGGTGGAAAGACTCTTGCACTGAGGTCTGCTTATTGTAAATATCTTGTACTTGTTTTTACACCTTTTAATGTCAAAGTTGGCATCTGTGCTTTTTCAGTGGTGGAAAGAATCTTTCTTGCACTGAGGTCTGCTTATTGTAAATATCTTGTACTTGTTTTTACACCTTTTAATGTCAAAGTTGGCCTCTTTGAGTGGTGGAAAGACTCTTTCTTGCACTGAGGTCTGCTTATTGTAAATATCTTGTACTTGTTTTTACACCTTTAAATGTCAAAGTTGGCATCTGTGCTTTTTCAGTGGTGGAAAGACTCTTTCTTGCACTGAGGTCTGCTTATTGTAAATATCTTGTACTTGTTTTTACACCTTTAAATGTCAAAGTTGGCATCTGTGCTTCTTCAGTGATGGAAAGACACTTTCTTGCACTGAGGTCTGCTTATTGTAAATATCTTGTACTTGTTTTTACACCTTTTAATGTCAAAGTTGGCCTCTGTGCTTCTTCAGTGATGGAAAGACACTTTCTTGCACTGAGGTCTGCTTATTGTAAATATCTTGTACTTGTTTTTACACCTTTTAATGTCAAAGTTGGCCTCTGTGCTTCTTCAGTGTTGGAAAGACTCTTTCTCACACTGAGGTCTGCTTATTGTACTTGTTTCTACACCTTTAAATGTCAAAGTTTGCCTCTGTGCTTTTTCAGTGGTGGAAAGAATCTTTCTTGCACTGAGGTCTGCTTATTGTAAATATCTTGTACTTGTTTTTACACCTTTTAATGTCAAAGTTGGCCTCTGTGCTTCTTCAGTGTTGGAAAGACTCTTTCTCACACTGAGGTCTGCTTATTGTACTTGTTTCTACACCTTTAAATGTCAAAGTTGGCCTCTGTGCTTTTTCAGTGGTGGAAAGAATCTTTCTTGCACTGAGGTCTGCTTATTGTAAATATCTTGTACTTGTTTTTACACCTTTTAATGTCAAAGTTGGCCTCTGTGCTTCTTCAGTGTTGGAAAGACTCTTTCTCACACTGAGGTCTGCTTATTGTACTTGTTTCTACACCTTTAAATGTCAAAGCTGGCCTTTGTGCTTCTTCAGTGGTGGAAAGACTCTTTCTCACACTGAGGTCTGCTTATTGTAAATATCTTGTACTTGTTTTTACACCTTTTAATGTCAAAGTTGGCCTCTGTGCTTCTTCAGTGGTGGAAAGACTCTTTCTTGCACTGAGGTCTGCTTATTGTAAATATCTTGTACTTTTTTTTACACCTTTTAATGTCAAAGTTGGCCTCTTTGAGTGGTGGAAAGACTCTTTCTTGCACTGAGGTCTGCTTATTGTAAATATCTTGTACTTGTTTTTACACCTTTTAATGTCAAAGTTGGCCTCTGTGCTTTTTCAGTGTTGGAAAGACTCTTTCTTGCACTGAGGTCTGCTTATTGTAAATATCTTGTACTTGTTTTTACACCTTTTAATGTCAAAGTTGGCCTCTGTGCTTCTTCAGTGTTGGAAAGACTCTTTCTTGCACTGAGGTCTGCTTATTGTAAATATCTTGTACTTGTTTTTACACCTTTTAATGTCAAAGTTGGCCTCTGTGCTTCTTCAGTGGTGGAAAGACTCTTTCTCACACTGAGGTCTGCTTATTGTAAATATCTTGTACTTGTTTTTACACCTTTTAATGTCAAAGTTGGCCTCTGTGCTTCTTCAGTGGTGGAAAGACTCTTTCTTGCACTGAGGTCTGCTTATTGTAAATATCTTGTACTTTTTTTTACACCTTTTAATGTCAAAGTTGGCCTCTTTGAGTGGTGGAAAGACTCTTTCTTGCACTGAGGTCTGCTTATTGTAAATATCTTGTACTTGTTTTTACACCTTTTAATGTCAAAGTTGGCCTCTGTGCTTCTTCAGTGGTGGAAAGACTCTTTCTTGCACTGAGGTCTGCTTATTGTAAATATCTTGTACTTTTTTTTACACCTTTTAATGTCAAAGTTGGCCTCTTTGAGTGGTGGAAAGACTCTTTCTTGCACTGAGGTCTGCTTATTGTAAATATCTTGTACTTGTTTTTACACCTTTTAATGTCAAAGTTGGCCTCTGTGCTTTTTCAGTGTTGGAAAGACTCTTTCTTGCACTGAGGTCTGCTTATTGTAAATATCTTGTACTTGTTTTTACACCTTTTAATGTCAAAGTTGGCCTCTTTGAGTGGTGGAAAGACTCTTTCTTGCACTGAGGTCTGCTTATTGTAAATATTTTGTACTTGTTTTTACACCTTTTAATGTCAAAGTTGGCCTCTGTGCTTCTTCAGTGTTGGAAAGACTCTTTCTCACACTGAGGTCTGCTTATTGTACTTGTTTCTATACCTTTAAATGTCAAAGTTGGCCTCTGTGCTTTTTCAGTGGTGGAAAGAATCTTTCTTGCACTGAGGTCTGCTTATTGTAAATATCTTGTACTTGTTTTTACACCTTTTAATGTCAAAGTTGGCCTCTGTGCTTCTTCAGTGGTGGAAAGACTCTTTCTTGCACTGAGGTCTGCTTATTGTAAATATCTTGTACTTTTTTTTACACCTTTTAATGTCAAAGTTGGCCTCTTTGAGTGATGGAAAGACTCTTTCTTGCACTGAGGTCTGCTTATTGTAAATATCTTGTACTTGTTTTTACACCTTTTAATGTCAAAGTTGGCCTCTGTGCTTTTTCAGTGTTGGAAAGACTCTTTCTTGCACTGAGGTCTGCTTATTGTAAATATCTTGTACTTGTTTTTACACCTTTTAATGTCAAAGTTGGCCTCTGTGCTTCTTCAGTGTTGGAAAGACTCTTTCTCACACTGAGGTCTGCTTATTGTACTTGTTTCTATACCTTTAAATGTCAAAGTTGGCCTCTGTGCTTTTTCAGTGGTGGAAAGAATCTTTCTTGCACTGAGGTCTGCTTATTGTAAATATCTTGTACTTGTTTTTACACCTTTTAATGTCAAAGTTGGCCTCTTTGAGTGGTGGAAAGACTCTTTCTTGCACTGAGGTCTGCTTATTGTAAATATTTTGTACTTGTTTTTACACCTTTAAATGTCAAAGTTGGCATCTGTGCTTCTTCAGTGTTGGAAAGACTCTTTCTCACACTGAGGTCTGCTTATTGTACTTGTTTTTACACCTTTTAATGTCAAAGTTTGCCTTTGTGCTTTTTCAGTGGTGGAAAGAATCTTTCTTGCACTGAGGTCTGCTTATTGTAAATATCTTGTACTTGTTTTTACACCTTTTAATGTCAAAGTTGGCATCTGTGCTTTTTCAGTGGTGGAAAGACTCTTTCTTGCACTGAGGTCTGCTTATTGTAAATATCTTGTACTTGTTTTTACACCTTTAAATGTCAAAGTTGGCATCTGTGCTTTTTCAGTGGTGGAAAGAATCTTTCTTGCACTGAGGTCTGCTTATTGTACTTGTTTCTACACCTTTAAATGTCAAAGTTGGCCTCTGTGCTTTTTCAGTGGTGGAAAGAATCTTTCTTGCACTGAGGTCTGCTTATTGTAAATATCTTGTACTTGTTTTTACACCTTTTAATGTCAAAGTTTGCCTTTGTGCTTTTTCAGTGGTGGAAAGACTCTTTCTCACACTGAGGTCTGCTTATTGTAAATATCTTGTACTTGTTTTTACACCTTTTAATGTCAAAGTTGGCCTCTGTGCTTCTTCAGTGGTGGAAAGACTCTTTCTTGCACTGAGGTCTGCTTATTGTAAATATCTTGTACTTGTTTTTACACCTTTTAATGTCAAAGTTGGCCTCTGTGCTTCTTCAGTGGTGGAAAGACTCTTTCTTGCACTGAGGTCTGCTTATTGTAAATATCTTGTACTTGTTTTTACACCTTTTAATGTCAAAGTTGGCCTCTGTGCTTTTTCAGTGTTGGAAAGACTCTTTCTTGCACTGAGGTCTGCTTATTGTAAATATCTTGTAGTTGTTTGAACACCTTTTAATGTCAAAGTTGGCCTCTGTGCTTTTTCAGTGGTGGAAAGACTCTTGCACTGAGGTCTGCTTATTGTAAATATCTTGTACTTGTTTTTACACCTTTTAATGTCAAAGTTGGCATCTGTGCTTTTTCAGTGGTGGAAAGAATCTTTCTTGCACTGAGGTCTGCTTATTGTAAATATCTTGTACTTGTTTTTACACCTTTTAATGTCAAAGTTGGCCTCTTTGAGTGGTGGAAAGACTCTTTCTTGCACTGAGGTCTGCTTATTGTAAATATCTTGTACTTGTTTTTACACCTTTAAATGTCAAAGTTGGCATCTGTGCTTTTTCAGTGGTGGAAAGACTCTTTCTTGCACTGAGGTCTGCTTATTGTAAATATCTTGTACTTGTTTTTACACCTTTAAATGTCAAAGTTGGCATCTGTGCTTCTTCAGTGATGGAAAGACACTTTCTTGCACTGAGGTCTGCTTATTGTAAATATCTTGTACTTGTTTTTACACCTTTTAATGTCAAAGTTGGCCTCTGTGCTTCTTCAGTGATGGAAAGACACTTTCTTGCACTGAGGTCTGCTTATTGTAAATATCTTGTACTTGTTTTTACACCTTTTAATGTCAAAGTTGGCCTCTGTGCTTCTTCAGTGTTGGAAAGACTCTTTCTCACACTGAGGTCTGCTTATTGTACTTGTTTCTACACCTTTAAATGTCAAAGTTTGCCTCTGTGCTTTTTCAGTGGTGGAAAGAATCTTTCTTGCACTGAGGTCTGCTTATTGTAAATATCTTGTACTTGTTTTTACACCTTTTAATGTCAAAGTTGGCCTCTGTGCTTCTTCAGTGTTGGAAAGACTCTTTCTCACACTGAGGTCTGCTTATTGTACTTGTTTCTACACCTTTAAATGTCAAAGTTGGCCTCTGTGCTTTTTCAGTGGTGGAAAGAATCTTTCTTGCACTGAGGTCTGCTTATTGTAAATATCTTGTACTTGTTTTTACACCTTTTAATGTCAAAGTTGGCCTCTGTGCTTCTTCAGTGTTGGAAAGACTCTTTCTCACACTGAGGTCTGCTTATTGTACTTGTTTCTACACCTTTAAATGTCAAAGCTGGCCTTTGTGCTTCTTCAGTGGTGGAAAGACTCTTTCTCACACTGAGGTCTGCTTATTGTAAATATCTTGTACTTGTTTTTACACCTTTTAATGTCAAAGTTGGCCTCTGTGCTTCTTCAGTGGTGGAAAGACTCTTTCTTGCACTGAGGTCTGCTTATTGTAAATATCTTGTACTTTTTTTTACACCTTTTAATGTCAAAGTTGGCCTCTTTGAGTGGTGGAAAGACTCTTTCTTGCACTGAGGTCTGCTTATTGTAAATATCTTGTACTTGTTTTTACACCTTTTAATGTCAAAGTTGGCCTCTGTGCTTTTTCAGTGTTGGAAAGACTCTTTCTTGCACTGAGGTCTGCTTATTGTAAATATCTTGTACTTGTTTTTACACCTTTTAATGTCAAAGTTGGCCTCTGTGCTTCTTCAGTGGTGGAAAGACTCTTTCTCACACTGAGGTCTGCTTATTGTAAATATCTTGTACTTGTTTTTACACCTTTTAATGTCAAAGTTGGCCTCTGTGCTTCTTCAGTGGTGGAAAGACTCTTTCTTGCACTGAGGTCTGCTTATTGTAAATATCTTGTACTTTTTTTTACACCTTTTAATGTCAAAGTTGGCCTCTTTGAGTGGTGGAAAGACTCTTTCTTGCACTGAGGTCTGCTTATTGTAAATATCTTGTACTTGTTTTTACACCTTTTAATGTCAAAGTTGGCCTCTGTGCTTTTTCAGTGTTGGAAAGACTCTTTCTTGCACTGAGGTCTGCTTATTGTAAATATCTTGTACTTGTTTTTACACCTTTTAATGTCAAAGTTGGCCTCTGTGCTTCTTCAGTGTTGGAAAGACTCTTTCTCACACTGAGGTCTGCTTATTGTACTTGTTTCTATACCTTTAAATGTCAAAGTTGGCCTCTGTGCTTTTTCAGTGGTGGAAAGAATCTTTCTTGCACTGAGGTCTGCTTATTGTAAATATCTTGTACTTGTTTTTACACCTTTTAATGTCAAAGTTGGCCTCTTTGAGTGGTGGAAAGACTCTTTCTTGCACTGAGGTCTGCTTATTGTAAATATTTTGTACTTGTTTTTACACCTTTAAATGTCAAAGTTGGCATCTGTGCTTCTTCAGTGTTGGAAAGACTCTTTCTCACACTGAGGTCTGCTTATTGTACTTGTTTTTACACCTTTTAATGTCAAAGTTTGCCTTTGTGCTTTTTCAGTGGTGGAAAGAATCTTTCTTGCACTGAGGTCTGCTTATTGTAAATATCTTGTACTTGTTTTTACACCTTTTAATGTCAAAGTTGGCATCTGTGCTTTTTCAGTGGTGGAAAGACTCTTTCTTGCACTGAGGTCTGCTTATTGTAAATATCTTGTACTTGTTTTTACACCTTTAAATGTCAAAGTTGGCATCTGTGCTTTTTCAGTGGTGGAAAGAATCTTTCTTGCACTGAGGTCTGCTTATTGTACTTGTTTCTACACCTTTAAATGTCAAAGTTGGCCTCTGTGCTTTTTCAGTGGTGGAAAGAATCTTTCTTGCACTGAGGTCTGCTTATTGTAAATATCTTGTACTTGTTTTTACACCTTTTAATGTCAAAGTTTGCCTTTGTGCTTTTTCAGTGGTGGAAAGACTCTTTCTCACACTGAGGTCTGCTTATTGTAAATATCTTGTACTTGTTTTTACACCTTTTAATGTCAAAGTTGGCCTCTGTGCTTCTTCAGTGGTGGAAAGACTCTTTCTTGCACTGAGGTCTGCTTATTGTAAATATCTTGTACTTGTTTTTACACCTTTTAATGTCAAAGTTGGCCTCTGTGCTTCTTCAGTGGTGGAAAGACTCTTTCTTGCACTGAGGTCTGCTTATTGTAAATATCTTGTACTTGTTTTTACACCTTTTAATGTCAAAGTTGGCCTCTGTGCTTTTTCAGTGTTGGAAAGACTCTTTCTTGCACTGAGGTCTGCTTATTGTAAATATCTTGTAGTTGTTTGAACACCTTTTAATGTCAAAGTTGGCCTCTGTGCTTTTTCAGTGGTGGAAAGACTCTTGCACTGAGGTCTGCTTATTGTAAATATCTTGTACTTGTTTTTACACCTTTTAATGTCAAAGTTGGCATCTGTGCTTTTTCAGTGGTGGAAAGAATCTTTCTTGCACTGAGGTCTGCTTATTGTAAATATCTTGTACTTGTTTTTACACCTTTTAATGTCAAAGTTGGCCTCTTTGAGTGGTGGAAAGACTCTTTCTTGCACTGAGGTCTGCTTATTGTAAATATCTTGTACTTGTTTTTACACCTTTAAATGTCAAAGTTGGCATCTGTGCTTTTTCAGTGGTGGAAAGACTCTTTCTTGCACTGAGGTCTGCTTATTGTAAATATCTTGTACTTGTTTTTACACCTTTAAATGTCAAAGTTGGCATCTGTGCTTCTTCAGTGATGGAAAGACACTTTCTTGCACTGAGGTCTGCTTATTGTAAATATCTTGTACTTGTTTTTACACCTTTTAATGTCAAAGTTGGCCTCTGTGCTTCTTCAGTGATGGAAAGACACTTTCTTGCACTGAGGTCTGCTTATTGTAAATATCTTGTACTTGTTTTTACACCTTTTAATGTCAAAGTTGGCCTCTGTGCTTCTTCAGTGTTGGAAAGACTCTTTCTCACACTGAGGTCTGCTTATTGTACTTGTTTCTACACCTTTAAATGTCAAAGTTTGCCTCTGTGCTTTTTCAGTGGTGGAAAGAATCTTTCTTGCACTGAGGTCTGCTTATTGTAAATATCTTGTACTTGTTTTTACACCTTTTAATGTCAAAGTTGGCCTCTGTGCTTCTTCAGTGTTGGAAAGACTCTTTCTCACACTGAGGTCTGCTTATTGTACTTGTTTCTACACCTTTAAATGTCAAAGTTGGCCTCTGTGCTTTTTCAGTGGTGGAAAGAATCTTTCTTGCACTGAGGTCTGCTTATTGTAAATATCTTGTACTTGTTTTTACACCTTTTAATGTCAAAGTTGGCCTCTGTGCTTCTTCAGTGTTGGAAAGACTCTTTCTCACACTGAGGTCTGCTTATTGTACTTGTTTCTACACCTTTAAATGTCAAAGCTGGCCTTTGTGCTTCTTCAGTGGTGGAAAGACTCTTTCTCACACTGAGGTCTGCTTATTGTAAATATCTTGTACTTGTTTTTACACCTTTTAATGTCAAAGTTGGCCTCTGTGCTTCTTCAGTGGTGGAAAGACTCTTTCTTGCACTGAGGTCTGCTTATTGTAAATATCTTGTACTTTTTTTTACACCTTTTAATGTCAAAGTTGGCCTCTTTGAGTGGTGGAAAGACTCTTTCTTGCACTGAGGTCTGCTTATTGTAAATATCTTGTACTTGTTTTTACACCTTTTAATGTCAAAGTTGGCCTCTGTGCTTTTTCAGTGTTGGAAAGACTCTTTCTTGCACTGAGGTCTGCTTATTGTAAATATCTTGTACTTGTTTTTACACCTTTTAATGTCAAAGTTGGCCTCTGTGCTTCTTCAGTGTTGGAAAGACTCTTTCTTGCACTGAGGTCTGCTTATTGTAAATATCTTGTACTTGTTTTTACACCTTTTAATGTCAAAGTTGGCCTCTGTGCTTCTTCAGTGGTGGAAAGACTCTTTCTCACACTGAGGTCTGCTTATTGTAAATATCTTGTACTTGTTTTTACACCTTTTAATGTCAAAGTTGGCCTCTGTGCTTCTTCAGTGGTGGAAAGACTCTTTCTTGCACTGAGGTCTGCTTATTGTAAATATCTTGTACTTTTTTTTACACCTTTTAATGTCAAAGTTGGCCTCTTTGAGTGGTGGAAAGACTCTTTCTTGCACTGAGGTCTGCTTATTGTAAATATCTTGTACTTGTTTTTACACCTTTTAATGTCAAAGTTGGCCTCTGTGCTTCTTCAGTGGTGGAAAGACTCTTTCTTGCACTGAGGTCTGCTTATTGTAAATATCTTGTACTTTTTTTTACACCTTTTAATGTCAAAGTTGGCCTCTTTGAGTGGTGGAAAGACTCTTTCTTGCACTGAGGTCTGCTTATTGTAAATATCTTGTACTTGTTTTTACACCTTTTAATGTCAAAGTTGGCCTCTGTGCTTTTTCAGTGTTGGAAAGACTCTTTCTTGCACTGAGGTCTGCTTATTGTAAATATCTTGTACTTGTTTTTACACCTTTTAATGTCAAAGTTGGCCTCTTTGAGTGGTGGAAAGACTCTTTCTTGCACTGAGGTCTGCTTATTGTAAATATTTTGTACTTGTTTTTACACCTTTTAATGTCAAAGTTGGCCTCTGTGCTTCTTCAGTGTTGGAAAGACTCTTTCTCACACTGAGGTCTGCTTATTGTACTTGTTTCTATACCTTTAAATGTCAAAGTTGGCCTCTGTGCTTTTTCAGTGGTGGAAAGAATCTTTCTTGCACTGAGGTCTGCTTATTGTAAATATCTTGTACTTGTTTTTACACCTTTTAATGTCAAAGTTGGCCTCTTTGAGTGGTGGAAAGACTCTTTCTTGCACTGAGGTCTGCTTATTGTAAATATTTTGTACTTGTTTTTACACCTTTAAATGTCAAAGTTGGCATCTGTGCTTCTTCAGTGTTGGAAAGACTCTTTCTCACACTGAGGTCTGCTTATTGTACTTGTTTTTACACCTTTTAATGTCAAAGTTTGCCTTTGTGCTTTTTCAGTGGTGGAAAGAATCTTTCTTGCACTGAGGTCTGCTTATTGTAAATATCTTGTACTTGTTTTTACACCTTTTAATGTCAAAGTTGGCATCTGTGCTTTTTCAGTGGTGGAAAGACTCTTTCTTGCACTGAGGTCTGCTTATTGTAAATATCTTGTACTTGTTTTTACACCTTTAAATGTCAAAGTTGGCATCTGTGCTTTTTCAGTGGTGGAAAGAATCTTTCTTGCACTGAGGTCTGCTTATTGTACTTGTTTCTACACCTTTAAATGTCAAAGTTGGCCTCTGTGCTTTTTCAGTGGTGGAAAGAATCTTTCTTGCACTGAGGTCTGCTTATTGTAAATATCTTGTACTTGTTTTTACACCTTTTAATGTCAAAGTTTGCCTTTGTGCTTTTTCAGTGGTGGAAAGACTCTTTCTCACACTGAGGTCTGCTTATTGTAAATATCTTGTACTTGTTTTTACACCTTTTAATGTCAAAGTTGGCCTCTGTGCTTCTTCAGTGGTGGAAAGACTCTTTCTTGCACTGAGGTCTGCTTATTGTAAATATCTTGTACTTGTTTTTACACCTTTTAATGTCAAAGTTGGCCTCTGTGCTTCTTCAGTGGTGGAAAGACTCTTTCTTGCACTGAGGTCTGCTTATTGTAAATATCTTGTACTTGTTTTTACACCTTTTAATGTCAAAGTTGGCCTCTGTGCTTTTTCAGTGTTGGAAAGACTCTTTCTTGCACTGAGGTCTGCTTATTGTAAATATCTTGTAGTTGTTTGAACACCTTTTAATGTCAAAGTTGGCCTCTGTGCTTTTTCAGTGGTGGAAAGACTCTTGCACTGAGGTCTGCTTATTGTAAATATCTTGTACTTGTTTTTACACCTTTTAATGTCAAAGTTGGCATCTGTGCTTTTTCAGTGGTGGAAAGAATCTTTCTTGCACTGAGGTCTGCTTATTGTAAATATCTTGTACTTGTTTTTACACCTTTTAATGTCAAAGTTGGCCTCTTTGAGTGGTGGAAAGACTCTTTCTTGCACTGAGGTCTGCTTATTGTAAATATCTTGTACTTGTTTTTACACCTTTAAATGTCAAAGTTGGCATCTGTGCTTTTTCAGTGGTGGAAAGACTCTTTCTTGCACTGAGGTCTGCTTATTGTAAATATCTTGTACTTGTTTTTACACCTTTAAATGTCAAAGTTGGCATCTGTGCTTCTTCAGTGATGGAAAGACACTTTCTTGCACTGAGGTCTGCTTATTGTAAATATCTTGTACTTGTTTTTACACCTTTTAATGTCAAAGTTGGCCTCTGTGCTTCTTCAGTGATGGAAAGACACTTTCTTGCACTGAGGTCTGCTTATTGTAAATATCTTGTACTTGTTTTTACACCTTTTAATGTCAAAGTTGGCCTCTGTGCTTCTTCAGTGTTGGAAAGACTCTTTCTCACACTGAGGTCTGCTTATTGTACTTGTTTCTACACCTTTAAATGTCAAAGTTTGCCTCTGTGCTTTTTCAGTGGTGGAAAGAATCTTTCTTGCACTGAGGTCTGCTTATTGTAAATATCTTGTACTTGTTTTTACACCTTTTAATGTCAAAGTTGGCCTCTGTGCTTCTTCAGTGTTGGAAAGACTCTTTCTCACACTGAGGTCTGCTTATTGTACTTGTTTCTACACCTTTAAATGTCAAAGTTGGCCTCTGTGCTTTTTCAGTGGTGGAAAGAATCTTTCTTGCACTGAGGTCTGCTTATTGTAAATATCTTGTACTTGTTTTTACACCTTTTAATGTCAAAGTTGGCCTCTGTGCTTCTTCAGTGTTGGAAAGACTCTTTCTCACACTGAGGTCTGCTTATTGTACTTGTTTCTACACCTTTAAATGTCAAAGCTGGCCTTTGTGCTTCTTCAGTGGTGGAAAGACTCTTTCTCACACTGAGGTCTGCTTATTGTAAATATCTTGTACTTGTTTTTACACCTTTTAATGTCAAAGTTGGCCTCTGTGCTTCTTCAGTGGTGGAAAGACTCTTTCTTGCACTGAGGTCTGCTTATTGTAAATATCTTGTACTTTTTTTTACACCTTTTAATGTCAAAGTTGGCCTCTTTGAGTGGTGGAAAGACTCTTTCTTGCACTGAGGTCTGCTTATTGTAAATATCTTGTACTTGTTTTTACACCTTTTAATGTCAAAGTTGGCCTCTGTGCTTTTTCAGTGTTGGAAAGACTCTTTCTTGCACTGAGGTCTGCTTATTGTAAATATCTTGTACTTGTTTTTACACCTTTTAATGTCAAAGTTGGCCTCTGTGCTTCTTCAGTGTTGGAAAGACTCTTTCTTGCACTGAGGTCTGCTTATTGTAAATATCTTGTACTTGTTTTTACACCTTTTAATGTCAAAGTTGGCCTCTGTGCTTCTTCAGTGGTGGAAAGACTCTTTCTTGCACTGAGGTCTGCTTATTGTAAATATCTTGTACTTTTTTTTACACCTTTTAATGTCAAAGTTGGCCTCTTTGAGTGGTGGAAAGACTCTTTCTTGCACTGAGGTCTGCTTATTGTAAATATCTTGTACTTGTTTTTACACCTTTTAATGTCAAAGTTGGCCTCTGTGCTTCTTCAGTGGTGGAAAGACTCTTTCTTGCACTGAGGTCTGCTTATTGTAAATATCTTGTACTTTTTTTTACACCTTTTAATGTCAAAGTTGGCCTCTTTGAGTGGTGGAAAGACTCTTTCTTGCACTGAGGTCTGCTTATTGTAAATATCTTGTACTTGTTTTTACACCTTTTAATGTCAAAGTTGGCCTCTGTGCTTTTTCAGTGTTGGAAAGACTCTTTCTTGCACTGAGGTCTGCTTATTGTAAATATCTTGTACTTGTTTTTACACCTTTTAATGTCAAAGTTGGCCTCTTTGAGTGGTGGAAAGACTCTTTCTTGCACTGAGGTCTGCTTATTGTAAATATTTTGTACTTGTTTTTACACCTTTTAATGTCAAAGTTGGCCTCTGTGCTTCTTCAGTGTTGGAAAGACTCTTTCTCACACTGAGGTCTGCTTATTGTACTTGTTTCTATACCTTTAAATGTCAAAGTTGGCCTCTGTGCTTTTTCAGTGGTGGAAAGAATCTTTCTTGCACTGAGGTCTGCTTATTGTAAATATCTTGTACTTGTTTTTACACCTTTAAATGTCAAAGTTGGCATCTGTGCTTCTTCAGTGTTGGAAAGACTCTTTCTCACACTGAGGTCTGCTTATTGTACTTGTTTTTACACCTTTTAATGTCAAAGTTTGCCTTTGTGCTTTTTCAGTGGTGGAAAGAATCTTTCTTGCACTGAGGTCTGCTTATTGTAAATATCTTGTACTTGTTTTTACACCTTTTAATGTCAAAGTTGGCCTCTGTGCTTCTTCAGTGTTGGAAAGACTCTTTCTCACACTGAGGTCTGCTTATTGTACTTGTTTCTATACCTTTAAATGTCAAAGTTGGCCTCTGTGCTTTTTCAGTGGTGGAAAGAATCTTTCTTGCACTGAGGTCTGCTTATTGTAAATATCTTGTACTTGTTTTTACACCTTTTAATGTCAAAGTTGGCCTCTTTGAGTGGTGGAAAGACTCTTTCTTGCACTGAGGTCTGCTTATTGTAAATATTTTGTACTTGTTTTTACACCTTTAAATGTCAAAGTTGGCATCTGTGCTTCTTCAGTGTTGGAAAGACTCTTTCTCACACTGAGGTCTGCTTATTGTACTTGTTTTTACACCTTTTAATGTCAAAGTTTGCCTTTGTGCTTTTTCAGTGGTGGAAAGAATCTTTCTTGCACTGAGGTCTGCTTATTGTAAATATCTTGTACTTGTTTTTACACCTTTTAATGTCAAAGTTGGCATCTGTGCTTTTTCAGTGGTGGAAAGACTCTTTCTTGCACTGAGGTCTGCTTATTGTACTTGTTTCTACACCTTTAAATGTCAAAGTTGGCCTCTGTGCTTTTTCAGTGGTGGAAAGAATCTTTCTTGCACTGAGGTCTGCTTATTGTAAATATCTTGTACTTGTTTTTACACCTTTTAATGTCAAAGTTTGCCTTTGTGCTTTTTCAGTGGTGGAAAGACTCTTTCTCACACTGAGGTCTGCTTATTGTAAATATCTTGTACTTGTTTTTACACCTTTTAATGTCAAAGTTGGCCTCTGTGCTTCTTCAGTGGTGGAAAGACTCTTTCTTGCACTGAGGTCTGCTTATTGTAAATATCTTGTACTTGTTTTTACACCTTTTAATGTCAAAGTTGGCCTCTGTGCTTCTTCAGTGGTGGAAAGACTCTTTCTTGCACTGAGGTCTGCTTATTGTAAATATCTTGTACTTGTTTTTACACCTTTTAATGTCAAAGTTGGCCTCTGTGCTTTTTCAGTGTTGGAAAGACTCTTTCTTGCACTGAGGTCTGCTTATTGTAAATATCTTGTAGTTGTTTGAACACCTTTTAATGTCAAAGTTGGCCTCTGTGCTTTTTCAGTGGTGGAAAGACTCTTGCACTGAGGTCTGCTTATTGTAAATATCTTGTACTTGTTTTTACACCTTTTAATGTCAAAGTTGGCATCTGTGCTTTTTCAGTGGTGGAAAGAATCTTTCTTGCACTGAGGTCTGCTTATTGTAAATATCTTGTACTTGTTTTTACACCTTTTAATGTCAAAGTTGGCCTCTTTGAGTGGTGGAAAGACTCTTTCTTGCACTGAGGTCTGCTTATTGTAAATATCTTGTACTTGTTTTTACACCTTTAAATGTCAAAGTTGGCATCTGTGCTTTTTCAGTGGTGGAAAGACTCTTTCTTGCACTGAGGTCTGCTTATTGTAAATATCTTGTACTTCTTTTTACACCTTTAAATGTCAAAGTTGGCATCTGTGCTTCTTCAGTGATGGAAAGACACTTTCTTGCACTGAGGTCTGCTTATTGTAAATATCTTGTACTTGTTTTTACACCTTTTAATGTCAAAGTTGGCCTCTGTGCTTCTTCAGTGATGGAAAGACACTTTCTTGCACTGAGGTCTGCTTATTGTAAATATCTTGTACTTGTTTTTACACCTTTTAATGTCAAAGTTGGCCTCTGTGCTTCTTCAGTGTTGGAAAGACTCTTTCTCACACTGAGGTCTGCTTATTGTACTTGTTTCTACACCTTTAAATGTCAAAGTTTGCCTCTGTGCTTTTTCAGTGGTGGAAAGAATCTTTCTTGCACTGAGGTCTGCTTATTGTAAATATCTTGTACTTGTTTTTACACCTTTTAATGTCAAAGTTGGCCTCTGTGCTTCTTCAGTGTTGGAAAGACTCTTTCTCACACTGAGGTCTGCTTATTGTACTTGTTTCTACACCTTTAAATGTCAAAGTTGGCCTCTGTGCTTTTTCAGTGGTGGAAAGAATCTTTCTTGCACTGAGGTCTGCTTATTGTAAATATCTTGTACTTGTTTTTACACCTTTTAATGTCAAAGTTGGCCTCTGTGCTTCTTCAGTGTTGGAAAGACTCTTTCTCACACTGAGGTCTGCTTATTGTACTTGTTTCTACACCTTTAAATGTCAAAGCTGGCCTTTGTGCTTCTTCAGTGGTGGAAAGACTCTTTCTCACACTGAGGTCTGCTTATTGTAAATATCTTGTACTTGTTTTTACACCTTTTAATGTCAAAGTTGGCCTCTGTGCTTCTTCAGTGGTGGAAAGACTCTTTCTTGCACTGAGGTCTGCTTATTGTAAATATCTTGTACTTTTTTTTACACCTTTTAATGTCAAAGTTGGCCTCTTTGAGTGGTGGAAAGACTCTTTCTTGCACTGAGGTCTGCTTATTGTAAATATCTTGTACTTGTTTTTACACCTTTTAATGTCAAAGTTGGCCTCTGTGCTTTTTCAGTGTTGGAAAGACTCTTTCTTGCACTGAGGTCTGCTTATTGTAAATATCTTGTACTTGTTTTTACACCTTTTAATGTCAAAGTTGGCCTCTGTGCTTCTTCAGTGTTGGAAAGACTCTTTCTTGCACTGAGGTCTGCTTATTGTAAATATCTTGTACTTGTTTTTACACCTTTTAATGTCAAAGTTGGCCTCTGTGCTTCTTCAGTGGTGGAAAGACTCTTTCTCACACTGAGGTCTGCTTATTGTAAATATCTTGTACTTGTTTTTACACCTTTTAATGTCAAAGTTGGCCTCTGTGCTTCTTCAGTGGTGGAAAGACTCTTTCTTGCACTGAGGTCTGCTTATTGTAAATATCTTGTACTTTTTTTTACACCTTTTAATGTCAAAGTTGGCCTCTTTGAGTGGTGGAAAGACTCTTTCTTGCACTGAGGTCTGCTTATTGTAAATATCTTGTACTTGTTTTTACACCTTTTAATGTCAAAGTTGGCCTCTGTGCTTTTTCAGTGTTGGAAAGACTCTTTCTTGCACTGAGGTCTGCTTATTGTAAATATCTTGTACTTGTTTTTACACCTTTTAATGTCAAAGTTGGCCTCTGTGCTTCTTCAGTGTTGGAAAGACTCTTTCTTGCACTGAGGTCTGCTTATTGTAAATATCTTGTACTTGTTTTTACACCTTTTAATGTCAAAGTTGGCCTCTGTGCTTTTTCAGTGGTGGAAAGACTCTTTCTTGCACTGAGGTCTGCTTATTGTAAATATCTTGTAGTTCTTTGAACACCTTTTAATGTCAAAGTTGGCCTCTGTGCTTTTTCAGTGGTGGAAAGACTCTTGCACTGAGGTGTGCTTATTGTAAATATCTTGTACTTGTTTTTACACCTTTTAATGTCAAAGTTGGCATCTGTGCTTCTTCAGTGATGGAAAGACTCTTTCTTGCACTGAGGTCTGCTTATTGTAAATATCTTGTAGTTGTTTGAACACCTTTTAATGTCAAAGTTGGCCTTTTTGCTTCTTCAGTTTTGGAAAGACTCTTTCTTGCACTGAGGTCTGCTTGTTGTAAATATCTTGTACTTGTTTTTACACCTTTTAATGTCAAAGTTGGCCTCTGTGCTTTTTCAGTGGTGGAAAGACTCTTTCTTGCACTGAGGTCTGCTTATTGTAAATATCTTGTAGTTGTTTGAACACCTTTTAATGTCAAAGTTGGCCTCTGTGCTTTTTCAGTGGTGGAAAGACTCTTTCTTGCACTGAGGTCTGCTTATTGTAAATATCTTGTACTTGTTTTTACACCTTTTAATGTCAAAGTTGGCATCTGTGCTTTTTCAGTGGTGGAAAGACTCTTTCTTGCACTGAGGTCTGCTTATTGTAAATATCTTGTACTTGTTTTTACACCTTTTAATGTCAAAGTTGGCCTCTTTGAGTGGTGGAAAGACTCTTTCTTGCACTGAGGTCTGCTTATTGTAAATATCTTGTAGTTGTTTGAACACCTTTTAATGTCAAAGTTGGCCTCTGTGCTTTTTCAGTGGTGGAAAGACTCTTGCACTGAGGTCTGCTTATTGTAAATATCTTGTACTTGTTTTTACACCTTTTAATGTCAAAGTTGGCCTCTGTGCTTCTTCAGTGATGGAAAGACACTTTCTTGCACTGAGGTCTGCTTATTGTAAATATCTTGTACTTGTTTTTACACCTTTTAATGTCAAAGTTGGCCTCTGTGCTTCTTCAGTGATGGAAAGACTCTTTCTTGCACTGAGGTCTGCTTATTGTAAATATCTTGTACTTGTTTTTACACCTTTTAATGTCAAAGTTGGCCTCTGTGCTTTTTCAGTGGTGGAAAGACTCTTTCTTGCACTGAGGTCTGCTTATTGTAAATATCTTGTACTTGTTTTTACACCTTTTAATGTCAAAGTTGGCCTCTGTGCTTTTTCAGTAGTGGAAAGACTCTTTCTTGCACTGAGGTCTGCTTATTGTAAATATCTTGTAGTTGTTTGAACACCTTTTAATGTCAAAGTTGGCCTCTGTGCTTTTTCAGTGGTGGAAAGACTCTTGCACTGAGGTGTGCTTATTGTAAATATCTTGCACTTGTTTTTACACCTTTTAATGTCAAAGTTGGCCTCTGTGCTTTTTCAGTGGTGGAAAGACTCTTGCACTGAGGTCTGCTTATTGTAAATATCTTGTACTTGTTTTTACACCTTTTAATGTCAAAGTTGGCCTCTGTGCTTCTTCAGTGTTGGAAAGACTCTTTCTCACACTGAGGTCTGCTTATTGTACTCGTTTCTACACCTTTAAATGTCAAAGTTGGCCTCTTTGAGTGGTGGAAAGACTCTTTCTTGCACTGAGGTCTGCTTATTGTAAATATCTTGTACTTGTTTTTACACCTTTTAATGTCAAAGTTGGCCTCTGTGCTTCTTCAGTGTTGGAAAGACTCTTTCTCACACTGAGGTCTGCTTATTGTACTTGTTTCTACACCTTTAAATGTCAAAGTTGGCCTCTGTGCTTTTTCAGTGGTGGAAAGAATCTTTCTTGCACTGAGGTCTGCTTATTGTAAATATCTTGTACTTGTTTTTACACCTTTTAATGTCAAAGTTTGCCTTTGTGCTTCTTCAGTGGTGGAAAGACTCTTTCTCACACTGAGGTCTGCTTATTGTAAATATCTTGTACTTGTTTTTACACCTTTTAATGTCAAAGTTGGCCTCTGTGCTTCTTCAGTGGTGGAAAGACTCTTTCTTGCACTGAGGTCTGCTTATTGTAAATATCTTGTACTTTTTTTTACACCTTTTAATGTCAAAGTTGGCCTCTTTGAGTGGTGGAAAGACTCTTTCTTGCACTGAGGTCTGCTTATTGTAAATATCTTGTACTTGTTTTTACACCTTTTAATGTCAAAGTTGGCCTCTGTGCTTTTTCAGTGTTGGAAAGACTCTTTCTTGCACTGAGGTCTGCTTATTGTAAATATCTTGTACTTGTTTTTACACCTTTTAATGTCAAAGTTGGCCTCTGTGCTTCTTCAGTGTTGGAAAGACTCTTTCTCACACTGAGGTCTGCTTATTGTACTTGTTTCTATACCTTTAAATGTCAAAGTTGGCCTCTGTGCTTTTTCAGTGGTGGAAAGAATCTTTCTTGCACTGAGGTCTGCTTATTGTAAATATCTTGTACTTGTTTTTACACCTTTTAATGTCAAAGTTGGCCTCTTTGAGTGGTGGAAAGACTCTTTCTTGCACTGAGGTCTGCTTATTGTAAATATTTTGTACTTGTTTTTACACCTTTAAATGTCAAAGTTGGCATCTGTGCTTCTTCAGTGTTGGAAAGACTCTTTCTCACACTGAGGTCTGCTTATTGTACTTGTTTTTACACCTTTTAATGTCAAAGTTTGCCTTTGTGCTTTTTCAGTGGTGGAAAGAATCTTTCTTGCACTGAGGTCTGCTTATTGTAAATATCTTGTACTTGTTTTTACACCTTTTAATGTCAAAGTTGGCATCTGTGCTTTTTCAGTGGTGGAAAGACTCTTTCTTGCACTGAGGTCTGCTTATTGTAAATATCTTGTACTTGTTTTTACACCTTTAAATGTCAAAGTTGGCATCTGTGCTTTTTCAGTGGTGGAAAGAATCTTTCTTGCACTGAGGTCTGCTTATTGTACTTGTTTCTACACCTTTAAATGTCAAAGTTGGCCTCTGTGCTTTTTCAGTGGTGGAAAGAATCTTTCTTGCACTGAGGTCTGCTTATTGTAAATATCTTGTACTTGTTTTTACACCTTTTAATGTCAAAGTTTGCCTTTGTGCTTTTTCAGTGGTGGAAAGACTCTTTCTCACACTGAGGTCTGCTTATTGTAAATATCTTGTACTTGTTTTTACACCTTTTAATGTCAAAGTTGGCCTCTGTGCTTCTTCAGTGGTGGAAAGACTCTTTCTTGCACTGAGGTCTGCTTATTGTAAATATCTTGTACTTGTTTTTACACCTTTTAATGTCAAAGTTGGCCTCTGTGCTTCTTCAGTGGTGGAAAGACTCTTTCTTGCACTGAGGTCTGCTTATTGTAAATATCTTGTACTTCTTTTTACACCTTTTAATGTCAAAGTTGGCCTCTGTGCTTTTTCAGTGTTGGAAAGACTCTTTCTTGCACTGAGGTCTGCTTATTGTAAATATCTTGTAGTTGTTTTTACACCTTTTAATGTCAAAGTTGGCCTCTGTGCTTCTTCAGTGGTGGAAAGACTCTTTCTTGCACTGACGTCTGCTTATTGTAAATATCTTGTACTTGTTTTTACACCTTTTAATGTCAAAGTTGGCCTCTGTGCTTCTTCAGTGGTGGAAAGACTCTTTCTTGCACTGAGGTCTGCTTATTGTAAATATCTTGTACTTGTTTGAACACCTTTTAATGTCAAAGTTGGCCTCTTTGAGTGGTGGAAAGACTCTTTCTTGCACTGAGGTCTGCTTATTGTAAATATCTTGTAGTTGTTTGAACACCTTTTAATGTCAAAGTTGGCCTCTGTGCTTTTTCAGTGGTGGAAAGACTCTTGCACTGAGGTCTGCTTATTGTAAATATCTTGTACTTGTTTTTACACCTTTTAATGTCAAAGTTGGCATCTGTGCTTTTTCAGTGGTGGAAAGAATCTTTCTTGCACTGAGGTCTGCTTATTGTAAATATCTTGTACTTGTTTTTACACCTTTTAATGTCAAAGTTGGCCTCTTTGAGTGGTGGAAAGACTCTTTCTTGCACTGAGGTCTGCTTATTGTAAATATCTTGTACTTGTTTTTACACCTTTAAATGTCAAAGTTGGCATCTGTGCTTTTTCAGTGGTGGAAAGACTCTTTCTTGCACTGAGGTCTGCTTATTGTAAATATCTTGTACTTGTTTTTACACCTTTAAATGTCAAAGTTGGCATCTGTGCTTCTTCAGTGATGGAAAGACACTTTCTTGCACTGAGGTCTGCTTATTGTAAATATCTTGTACTTGTTTTTACACCTTTTAATGTCAAAGTTGGCCTCTGTGCTTCTTCAGTGATGGAAAGACACTTTCTTGCACTGAGGTCTGCTTATTGTAAATATCTTGTACTTGTTTTTACACCTTTTAATGTCAAAGTTGGCCTCTGTGCTTCTTCAGTGTTGGAAAGACTCTTTCTCACACTGAGGTCTGCTTATTGTACTTGTTTCTACACCTTTAAATGTCAAAGTTGGCCTCTGTGCTTTTTCAGTGGTGGAAAGAATCTTTCTTGCACTGAGGTCTGCTTATTGTAAATATCTTGTACTTGTTTTTACACCTTTTAATGTCAAAGTTGGCCTCTGTGCTTCTTCAGTGTTGGAAAGACTCTTTCTCACACTGAGGTCTGCTTATTGTACTTGTTTCTACACCTTTAAATGTCAAAGCTGGCCTTTGTGCTTCTTCAGTGGTGGAAAGACTCTTTCTCACACTGAGGTCTGCTTATTGTAAATATCTTGTACTTGTTTTTACACCTTTTAATGTCAAAGTTGGCCTCTGTGCTTCTTCAGTGGTGGAAAGACTCTTTCTTGCACTGAGGTCTGCTTATTGTAAATATCTTGTACTTGTTTTTACACCTTTTAATGTCAAAGTTGGCCTCTGTGCTTTTTCAGTGTTGGAAAGACTCTTTCTTGCACTGAGGTCTGCTTATTGTAAATATCTTGTACTTGTTTTTACACCTTTTAATGTCAAAGTTGGCCTCTGTGCTTCTTCAGTGTTGGAAAGACTCTTTCTTGCACTGAGGTCTGCTTATTGTAAATATCTTGTACTTGTTTTTACACCTTTTAATGTCAAAGTTGGCCTCTGTGCTTCTTCAGTGGTGGAAAGACTCTTTCTCACACTGAGGTCTGCTTATTGTAAATATCTTGTACTTGTTTTTACACCTTTTAATGTCAAAGTTGGCCTCTGTGCTTCTTCAGTGGTGGAAAGACTCTTTCTTGCACTGAGGTCTGCTTATTGTAAATATCTTGTACTTTTTTTTACACCTTTTAATGTCAAAGTTGGCCTCTTTGAGTGGTGGAAAGACTCTTTCTTGCACTGAGGTCTGCTTATTGTAAATATCTTGTACTTGTTTTTACACCTTTTAATGTCAAAGTTGGCCTCTGTGCTTTTTCAGTGTTGGAAAGACTCTTTCTTGCACTGAGGTCTGCTTATTGTAAATATCTTGTACTTGTTTTTACACCTTTTAATGTCAAAGTTGGCCTCTGTGCTTCTTCAGTGTTGGAAAGACTCTTTCTTGCACTGAGGTCTGCTTATTGTAAATATCTTGTACTTGTTTTTACACCTTTTAATGTCAAAGTTGGCATCTGTGGTTTTTCAGTGGTGGAAAGACTCTTTCTTGCACTGAGGTCTGCTTATTGTAAATATTTTGTACTTGTTTTTACACCTTTAAATGTCAAAGTTGGCATCTGTGCTTCTTCAGTGTTGGAAAGACTCTTTCTCACACTGAGGTCTGCTTATTGTACTTGTTTTTACACCTTTTAATGTCAAAGTTTGCCTTTGTGCTTTTTCAGTGGTGGAAAGAATCTTTCTTGCACTGAGGTCTGCTTATTGTAAATATCTTGTACTTGTTTTTACACCTTTAAATGTCAAAGTTGGCATCTGTGCTTTTTCAGTGGTGGAAAGAATCTTTCTTGCACTGAGGTCTGCTTATTGTACTTGTTTCTACACCTTTAAATGTCAAAGTTGGCCTCTGTGCTTTTTCAGTGGTGGAAAGAATCTTTCTTGCACTGAGGTCTGCTTATTGTAAATATCTTGTACTTGTTTTTACACCTTTTAATGTCAAAGTTTGCCTTTGTGCTTTTTCAGTGGTGGAAAGACTCTTTCTCACACTGAGGTCTGCTTATTGTAAATATCTTGTACTTGTTTTTACACCTTTTAATGTCAAAGTTGGCCTCTGTGCTTCTTCAGTGGTGGAAAGACTCTTTCTTGCACTGAGGTCTGCTTATTGTAAATATCTTGTACTTGTTTTTACACCTTTTAATGTCAAAGTTGGCCTCTGTGCTTTTTCAGTGTTGGAAAGACTCTTTCTTGCACTGAGGTCTGCTTATTGTAAATATCTTGTACTTGTTTTTACACCTTTTAATGTCAAAGTTGGCCTCTGTGCTTTTTCAGTGTTGGAAAGAATCTTTCTTGCACTGACGTCTGCTTATTGTAAATATCTTGTACTTGTTTTTACACCTTTTAATGTCAAAGTTGGCCTCTGTGCTTCTTCAGTGGTGGAAAGACTCTTTCTTGCACTGAGGTCTGCTTATTGTAAATATCTTGTACTTGTTTGAACACCTTTTAATGTCAAAGTTGGCCTCTTTGAGTGGTGGAAAGACTCTTTCTTGCACTGAGGTCTGCTTATTGTAAATATCTTGTACTTGTTTTTACACCTTTAAATGTCAAAGTTGGCCTCTGTGCTTTTTCAGTGGTGGAAAGACTCTTTCTTGCACTGAGGTCTGCTTATTGTAAATATCTTGTACTTGTTTTTACACCTTTAAATGTCAAAGTTGGCATCTGTGCTTCTTCAGTGATGGAAAGACACTTTCTTGCACTGAGGTCTGCTTATTGTAAATATCTTGTACTTGTTTTTACACCTTTTAATGTCAAAGTTGGCCTCTGTGCTTCTTCAGTGATGGAAAGACACTTTCTTGCACTGAGGTCTGCTTATTGTAAATATCTTGTACTTGTTTTTACACCTTTTAATGTCAAAGTTGGCCTCTGTGCTTCTTCAGTGTTGGAAAGACTCTTTCTCACACTGAGGTCTGCTTATTGTACTTGTTTCTACACCTTTAAATGTCAAAGTTTGCCTCTGTGCTTTTTCAGTGGTGGAAAGAATCTTTCTTGCACTGAGGTCTGCTTATTGTAAATATCTTGTACTTGTTTTTACACCTTTTAATGTCAAAGTTGGCCTCTTTGAGTGGTGGAAAGACTCTTTCTTGCACTGAGGTCTGCTTATTGTAAATATCTTGTAGTTGTTTGAACACCTTTTAATGTCAAAGTTGGCCTCTGTGCTTTTTCAGTGGTGGAAAGAATCTTTCTTGCACTGAGGTCTGCTTATTGTAAATATCTTGTACTTGTTTGAACACCTTTTAATGTCAAAGTTGGCCTCTTTGAGTGGTGGAAAGACTCTTTCTTGCACTGAGGTCTGCTTATTGTAAATATCTTGTACTTGTTTTTACACCTTTTAATGTCAAAGTTGGCCTCTTTGAGTGGTGGAAAGACTCTTTCTTGCACTGAGGTCTGCTTATTGTACTTGTTTCTACACCTTTAAATGTCAAAGTTGGCCTCTGTGCTTCTTCAGTGGTGGAAAGACTCTTTCTCACACTGAGGTCTGCTTATTGTAAATATCTTGTACTTGTTTTTACACCTTTTAATGTCAAAGTTGGCATCTGTGCTTTTTCAGTGGTGGAAAGAATCTTTCTTGCACTGAGGTCTGCTTATTGTAAATATCTTGTACTTGTTTTTACACCTTTTAATGTCAAAGTTGGCCTCTTTGAGTGGTGGAAAGACTCTTTCTTGCACTGAGGTCTGCTTATTGTAAATATCTTGTACTTGTTTTTACACCTTTAAATGTCAAAGTTGGCATCTGTGCTTTTTCAGTGGTGGAAAGACTCTTTCTTGCACTGAGGTCTGCTTATTGTAAATATCTTGTACTTGTTTTTACACCTTTTAATGTCAAAGTTGGCCTCTGTGCTTCTTCGGTGATGGAAAGACTCTTTCTTGCACTGAGGTCTGCTTATTGTAAATATCTTGTACTTGTTTTTACACCTTTTAATGTCAAAGTTGGCCTCTGTGCTTCTTCAGTGTTGGAAAGACTCTTTCTCACACTGAGGTCTGCTTATTGTACTTGTTTCTACACCTTTAAATGTCAAAGTTGGCCTCTGTGCTTTTTCAGTGGTGGACTCTTTCTTGCACTGAGGTCTGCTTATTGTAAATATCTTGTACTTGTTTTTACACCTTTTAATGTCAAAGTTGGCCTCTGTGCTTTTTCAGTGGTGGACTCTTTCTTGCACTGACGTCTGCTTATTGTAAATATCTTGTACTTGTTTTTACACCTTTTAATGTCAAAGTTGGCCTCTGTGCTTTTTCAGTGGTGGAAAGACTCTTTCTTGCACTGACGTCTGCTTATTGTAAATATCTTGTACTTGTTTTTACACCTTTTAATGTCAAAGTTGGCCTCTTTGAGTGGTGGAAAGACTCTTTCTTGCACTGAGGTCTGCTTATTGTAAATATCTTGTACTTGTTTTTACACCTTTTAATGTCAAAGTTGGCCTCTTTGAGTGGTGGAAAGACTCTTTCTTGCACTGAGGTCTGCTTATTGTAAATATCTTGTACTTGTTTTTACACCTTTTAATGTCAAAGTTGGCCTCTTTGAGTGGTGGAAAGACTCTTTCTTGCACTGACGTCTGCTTATTGTAAATATCTTGTACTTGTTTTTACACCTTTTAATGTCAAAGTTGACCTCTTTGAGTGGTGGAAAGACTCTTTCTTGCACTGAGGTCTGCTTATTGTAAATATCTTGTACTTGTTTTTACACCTTTAAATGTCAAAGTTGGCATCTGTGCTTTTTCAGTGGTGGACTCTTTCTTGCACTGACGTCTGCTTATTGTAAATATCTTGTACTTGTTTTTACACCTTTTAATGTCAAAGTTGGCCTCTGTGCTTTTTCAGTGGTGGAAAGACTCTTTCTTGCACTGACGTCTGCTTATTGTAAATATCTTGTACTTGTTTTTACACCTTTTAATGTCAAAGTTGGCATCTGTGCTTTTTCAGTGGTGGAAAGAATCTTTCTTGCACTGAGGTCTGCTTATTGTAAATATCTTGTACTTGTTTTTACACCTTTTAATGTCAAAGTTGGCCTCTTTGAGTGGTGGAAAGACTCTTTCTTGCACTGAGGTCTGCTTATTGTAAATATCTTGTACTTGTTTTTACACCTTTAAATGTCAAAGTTGGCATCTGTGCTTTTTCAGTGGTGGAAAGACTCTTTCTTGCACTGAGGTCTGCTTATTGTAAATATCTTGTACTTGTTTTTACACCTTTTAATGTCAAAGTTGGCCTCTGTGCTTCTTCGGTGATGGAAAGACTCTTTCTTGCACTGAGGTCTGCTTATTGTAAATATCTTGTACTTGTTTTTACACCTTTTAATGTCAAAGTTGGCCTCTGTGCTTCTTCAGTGTTGGAAAGACTCTTTCTCACACTGAGGTCTGCTTATTGTACTTGTTTCTACACCTTTAAATGTCAAAGTTGGCCTCTGTGCTTTTTCAGTGGTGGACTCTTTCTTGCACTGAGGTCTGCTTATTGTAAATATCTTGTACTTGTTTTTACACCTTTTAATGTCAAAGTTGGCCTCTGTGCTTTTTCAGTGGTGGACTCTTTCTTGCACTGACGTCTGCTTATTGTAAATATCTTGTACTTGTTTTTACACCTTTTAATGTCAAAGTTGGCCTCTGTGCTTTTTCAGTGGTGGAAAGACTCTTTCTTGCACTGACGTCTGCTTATTGTAAATATCTTGTACTTGTTTTTACACCTTTTAATGTCAAAGTTGGCCTCTTTGAGTGGTGGAAAGACTCTTTCTTGCACTGAGGTCTGCTTATTGTAAATATCTTGTACTTGTTTTTACACCTTTTAATGTCAAAGTTGGCCTCTTTGAGTGGTGGAAAGACTCTTTCTTGCACTGAGGTCTGCTTATTGTAAATATCTTGTACTTGTTTTTACACCTTTTAATGTCAAAGTTGGCCTCTTTGAGTGGTGGAAAGACTCTTTCTTGCACTGACGTCTGCTTATTGTAAATATCTTGTACTTGTTTTTACACCTTTTAATGTCAAAGTTGACCTCTTTGAGTGGTGGAAAGACTCTTTCTTGCACTGAGGTCTGCTTATTGTAAATATCTTGTACTTGTTTTTACACCTTTAAATGTCAAAGTTGGCATCTGTGCTTTTTCAGTGGTGGACTCTTTCTTGCACTGACGTCTGCTTATTGTAAATATCTTGTACTTGTTTTTACACCTTTTAATGTCAAAGTTGGCCTCTTTGAGTGGTGGAAAGACTCTTTCTTGCACTGAGGTCTGCTTATTGTAAATATCTTGTACTTGTTTTTACACCTTTAAATGTCAAAGTTGGCATCTGTGCTTTTTCAGTGGTGGAAAGACTCTTTCTTGCACTGAGGTCTGCTTATTGTAAATATCTTGTACTTGTTTTTACACCTTTTAATGTCAAAGTTGGCCTCTTTGAGTGGTGGAAAGACTCTTTCTTGCACTGAGGTCTGCTTATTGTAAATATCTTGTACTTGTTTTTACACCTTTAAATGTCAAAGTTGGCATCTGTGCTTTTTCAGTGTTGGAAAGACTCTTTCTTGCACTGAGGTCTGCTTATTGTAAATATCTTGTACTTGTTTTTACACCTTTTAATGTCAAAGTTGGCCTCTTTGAGTGGTGGAAAGACTCTTTCTTGCACTGACGTCTGCTTATTGTAAATATCTTGTACTTGTTTTTACACCTTTTAATGTCAAAGTTGGCCTCTTTGAGTGGTGGAAAGACTCTTTCTTGCACTGAGGTCTGCTTATTGTAAATATCTTGTACTTGTTTTTACACCTTTAAATGTCAAAGTTGGCATCTGTGCTTTTTCAGTGGTGGAAAGAATCTTTCTTGCACTGAGGTCTGCTTATTGTAAATATCTTGTACTTGTTTTTACACCTTTTAATGTCAAAGTTGGCCTCTGTGCTTCTTCGGTGATGGAAAGACTCTTTCTTGCACTGAGGTCTGCTTATTGTAAATATCTTGTACTTGTTTTTACACCTTTTAATGTCAAAGTTGGCCTCTGTGCTTCTTCAGTGTTGGAAAGACTCTTTCTCACACTGAGGTCTGCTTATTGTACTTGTTTCTACACCTTTAAATGTCAAAGTCGGCCTCTGTGCTTTTTCAGTGGTGGAAAGAATCTTTCTTGCACTGAGGTCTGCTTATTGTAAATATCTTGTACTTGTTTTTACACCTTTTAATGTCAAAGTTGGCCTCTGTGCTTCTTCAGTGATGGAAAGACACTTTCTTGCACTGAGGTCTGCTTATTGTAAATATCTTGTACTTGTTTTTACACCTTTTAATGTCAAAGTTGGCCTCTGTGCTTCTTCAGTGATGGAAAGACACTTTCTTGCACTGAGGTCTGCTTATTGTAAATATCTTGTACTTGTTTTTACACCTTTTAATGTCAAAGTTGGCCTTTGTGCTTCTTCAGTTTTGGAAAGACTCTTTCTTGCACTGAGGTCTGCTTATTGTAAATATCTTGTACTTGTTTTTACACCTTTTAATGTCAAAGTTGGCCTCTGTGCTTTTTCAGTAGTGGAAAGACTCTTTCTTGCACTGAGGTCTGCTTATTGTAAATATCTTGTAGTTGTTTGAACACCTTTTAATGTCAAAGTTGGCCTCTGTGCTTTTTCAGTGGTGGAAAGACTCTTGCACTGAGGTGTGCTTATTGTAAATATCTTGCACTTGTTTTTACACCTTTTAATGTCAAAGTTGGCCTCTGTGCTTTTTCAGTGGTGGAAAGAATCTTGCACTGAGGTCTGCTTATTGTAAATATCTTGTACTTGTTTTTACACCTTTTAATGTCAAAGTTGGCCTCTGTGCTTCTTCAGTGTTGGAAAGACTCTTTCTCACACTGAGGTCTGCTTATTGTACTTGTTTCTACACCTTTAAATGTCAAAGTTGGCCTCTGTGCTTTTTCAGTGGTGGAAAGAATCTTTCTTGCACTGAGGTCTGCTTATTGTAAATATCTTGTACTTGTTTTTACACCTTTTAATGTCAAAGTTTGCCTTTGTGCTTCTTCAGTGGTGGAAAGACTCTTTCTCACACTGAGGTCTGCTTATTGTAAATATCTTGTACTTTTTTTTACACCTTTTAATGTCAAATTTGGCCTCTTTGAGTGGTGGAAAGACTCTTTCTTGCACTGAGGTCTGCTTATTGTAAATATCTTGTACTTGTTTTTACACCTTTTAATGTCAAAGTTGGCCTCTGTGCTTTTTCAGTGTTGGAAAGACTCTTTCTTGCACTGAGGTCTGCTTATTGTAAATATCTTGTACTTGTTTTTACACCTTTTAATGTCAAAGTTGGCCTCTGTGCTTCTTCAGTGTTGGAAAGACTCTTTCTCACACTGAGGTCTGCTTATTGTACTTGTTTCTATACCTTTAAATGTCAAAGTTGGCCTCTGTGCTTTTTCAGTGGTGGAAAGAATCTTTCTTGCACTGAGGTCTGCTTATTGTAAATATCTTGTACTTGTTTTTACACCTTTTAATGTCAAAGTTGGCATCTGTGCTTTTTCAGTGGTGGAAAGAATCTTTCTTGCACTGAGGTCTGCTTATTGTAAATATCTTGTACTTGTTTTTACACCTTTTAATGTCAAAGTTGGCCTCTTTGAGTGGTGGAAAGACTCTTTCTTGCACTGAGGTCTGCTTATTGTAAATATTTTGTACTTGTTTTTACACCTTTAAATGTCAAAGTTGGCATCTGTGCTTCTTCAGTGTTGGAAAGACTCTTTCTCACACTGAGTTCTGCTTATTGTACTTGTTTTTACACCTTTTAATGTCAAAGTTTGCCTTTGTGCTTTTTCAGTGGTGGAAAGAATCTTTCTTGCACTGAGGTCTGCTTATTGTAAATATCTTGTACTTGTTTTTACACCTTTTAATGTCAAAGTTGGCATCTGTGCTTTTTCAGTGGTGGAAAGACTCTTTCTTGCACTGAGGTCTGCTTATTGTAAATATCTTGTACTTGTTTTTACACCTTTAAATGTCAAAGTTGGCATCTGTGCTTTTTCAGTGGTGGAAAGAATCTTTCTTGCACTGAGGTCTGCTTATTGTACTTGTTTCTACACCTTTAAATGTCAAAGTTGGCCTCTGTGCTTTTTCAGTGGTGGAAAGAATCTTTCTTGCACTGAGGTCTGCTTATTGTAAATATCTTGTACTTGTTTTTACACCTTTTAATGTCAAAGTTTGCCTTTGTGCTTTTTCAGTGGTGGAAAGACTCTTTCTCACACTGAGGTCTGCTTATTGTAAATATCTTGTACTTGTTTTTACACCTTTTAATGTCAAAGTTGGCCTCTGTGCTTCTTCAGTGGTGGAAAGACTCTTTCTTGCACTGAGGTCTGCTTATTGTAAATATCTTGTACTTGTTTTTACACCTTTTAATGTCAAAGTTGGCCTCTGTGCTTCTTCAGTGGTGGAAAGACTCTTTCTTGCACTGAGGTCTGCTTATTGTAAATATCTTGTACTTGTTTTTACACCTTTTAATGTCAAAGTTGGCCTCTGTGCTTTTTCAGTGTTGGAAAGACTCTTTCTTGCACTGAGGTCTGCTTATTGTAAATATCTTGTAGTTGTTTTTACACCTTTTAATGTCAAAGTTGGCCTCTGTGCTTCTTCAGTGGTGGAAAGACTCTTTCTTGCACTGACGTCTGCTTATTGTAAATATCTTGTACTTGTTTTTACACCTTTTAATGTCAAAGTTGGCCTCTGTGCTTCTTCAGTGGTGGAAAGACTCTTTCTTGCACTGAGGTCTGCTTATTGTAAATATCTTGTACTTGTTTGAACACCTTTTAATGTCAAAGTTGGCCTCTTTGAGTGGTGGAAAGACTCTTTCTTGCACTGAGGTCTGCTTATTGTAAATATCTTGTAGTTGTTTGAACACCTTTTAATGTCAAAGTTGGCCTCTGTGCTTTTTCAGTGGTGGAAAGACTCTTGCACTGAGGTCTGCTTATTGTAAATATCTTGTACTTGTTTTTACACCTTTTAATGTCAAAGTTGGCATCTGTGCTTTTTCAGTGGTGGACTCTTTCTTGCACTGACGTCTGCTTATTGTAAATATCTTGTACTTGTTTGAACACCTTTTAATGTCAAAGTTGGCCTCTTTGAGTGGTGGAAAGACTCTTTCTTGCACTGAGGTCTGCTTATTGTAAATATCTTGTAGTTGTTTGAACACCTTTTAATGTCAAAGTTGGCCTCTGTGCTTTTTCAGTGGTGGAAAGACTCTTTCTTGTACTGAGGTCTGCTTATTGTAAATATCTTGTACTTGTTTTTACACCTTTTAATGTCAAAGTTTGCCTTTGTGCTTTTTCAGTGGTGGAAAGAATCTTTCTTGCACTGAGGTCTGCTTATTGTAAATATCTTGTACTTGTTTTTACACCTTTTAATGTCAAAGTTGGCATCTGTGCTTTTTCAGTGGTGGAAAGAATCTTTCTTGCACTGAGGTCTGCTTATTGTAAATATCTTGTACTTGTTTTTACACCTTTTAATGTCAAAGTTGGCCTCTTTTAGTGGTGGAAAGACTCTTTCTTGCACTGAGGTCTGCTTATTGTAAATATCTTGTACTTGTTTTTACACCTTTAAATGTCAAAGTTGGCATCTGTGCTTCTTCAGTGATGGAAAGACTCTTTCTCACACTGAGGTCTGCTTATTGTACTTGTTTCTACACCTTTAAATGTCAAAGTTGGCCTCTGTGCTTCTTCAGTGTTGGAAAGAATCTTTCTTGCACTGAGGTCTGCTTATTGTAAATATCTTGTACTTGTTTTTACACCTTTTAATGTCAAAGTTGGCCTCTGTGCTTCTTCAGTGGTGGAAAGACTCTTTCTTGCACTGAGGTCTGCTTATTGTAAATATCTTGTACTTGTTTTTACACCTTTTAATGTCAAAGTGGCCTCTGTGCTTCTTCAGTGGTGGAAAGACTCTTTCTTGCACTGAGGTCTGCTTATTGTAAATATCTTGTACTTGTTTTTACACCTTTTAATGTCAAAGTGGCCTCTGTGCTTCTTCAGTGGTGGAAAGACTCTTTCTTGCACTGAGGTCTGCTTATTGTAAATATCTTGTACTTGTTTTTACACCTTTTAATGTCAAAGTTGGCCTCTGTGCTTTTTCAGTGTTGGAAAGACTCTTTCTTGCACTGAGGTCTGCTTATTGTAAATATCTTGTACTTGTTTTTACACCTTTTAATGTCAAAGTTGGCCTCTGTGCTTTTTCAGTGGTGGACTCTTTCTTGCACTGACGTCTGCTTATTGTAAATATCTTGTACTTGTTTTTACACCTTTTAATGTCAAAGTTGGCCTCTGTGCTTTTTCAGTGGTGGACTCTTTCTTGCACTGACGTCTGCTTATTGTAAATATCTTGTACTTGTTTGAACACCTTTTAATGTCAAAGTTGGCCTCTTTGAGTGGTGGAAAGACTCTTTCTTGCACTGAGGTCTGCTTATTGTAAATATCTTGTAGTTGTTTGAACACCTTTTAATGTCAAAGTTGGCCTCTGTGCTTTTTCAGTGGTGGAAAGACTCTTGCACTGAGGTCTGCTTATTGTAAATATCTTGTACTTGTTTTTACACCTTTTAATGTCAAAGTTGGCATCTGTGCTTTTTCAGTGGTGGAAAGAATCTTTCTTGCACTGAGGTCTGCTTATTGTAAATATCTTGTACTTGTTTTTACACCTTTTAATGTCAAAGTTGGCATCTGTGCTTTTTCAGTGGTGGAAAGACTCTTTCTTCCACTGAGGTCTGCTTATTGTAAATATCTTGTACTTGTTTTTACACCTTTAAATGTCAAAGTTGGCCTCTGTGCTTCTTCAGTGGTGGAAAGACTCTTTCTTGCACTGACGTCTGCTTATTGTAAATATCTTGTACTTGTTTTTACACCTTTTAATGTCAAAGTTGGCCTCTGTGCTTCTTCAGTGGTGGAAAGACTCTTTCTTGCACTGAGGTCTGCTTATTGTAAATATCTTGTACTTGTTTGAACACCTTTTAATGTCAAAGTTGGCCTCTTTGAGTGGTGGAAAGACTCTTTCTTGCACTGAGGTCTGCTTATTGTAAATATCTTGTAGTTGTTTGAACACCTTTTAATGTCAAAGTTGGCCTCTGTGCTTTTTCAGTGGTGGAAAGACTCTTGCACTGAGGTCTGCTTATTGTAAATATCTTGTACTTGTTTTTACACCTTTTAATGTCAAAGTTGGCATCTGTGCTTTTTCAGTGGTGGAAAGAATCTTTCTTGCACTGAGGTCTGCTTATTGTAAATATCTTGTACTTGTTTTTACACCTTTTAATGTCAAAGTTGGCCTCTTTGAGTGGTGGAAAGACTCTTTCTTGCACTGAGGTCTGCTTATTGTAAATATCTTGTACTTGTTTTTACACCTTTAAATGTCAAAGTTGGCATCTGTGCTTTTTCAGTGGTGGAAAGACTCTTTCTTGCACTGAGGTCTGCTTATTGTAAATATCTTGTACTTGTTTTTACACCTTTAAATGTCAAAGTTGGCATCTGTGCTTCTTCAGTGATGGAAAGACACTTTCTTGCACTGAGGTCTGCTTATTGTAAATATCTTGTACTTGTTTTTACACCTTTTAATGTCAAAGTTGGCCTCTGTGCTTCTTCAGTGATGGAAAGACACTTTCTTGCACTGAGGTCTGCTTATTGTAAATATCTTGTACTTGTTTTTACACCTTTTAATGTCAAAGTTGGCCTCTGTGCTTCTTCAGTGTTGGAAAGACTCTTTCTCACACTGAGGTCTGCTTATTGTACTTGTTTCTACACCTTTAAATGTCAAAGTTTGCCTCTGTGCTTTTTCAGTGGTGGAAAGAATCTTTCTTGCACTGAGGTCTGCTTATTGTAAATATCTTGTACTTGTTTTTACACCTTTTAATGTCAAAGTTGGCCTCTGTGCTTCTTCAGTGGTGGAAAGACTCTTTCTTGCACTGAGGTCTGCTTATTGTAAATATCTTGTACTTGTTTTTACACCTTTTAATGTCAAAGTTGGCCTCTTTGAGTGGTGGAAAGACTCTTTCTTGCACTGAGGTCTGCTTATTGTAAATATCTTGTACTTGTTTTTATACCTTTTAATGTCAAAGTTGGCCTCTGTGCTTTTTCAGTGTTGGAAAGACTCTTTCTTGCACTGAGGTCTGCTTATTGTAAATATCTTGTACTTGTTTTTACACCTTTTAATGTCAAAGTTGGCCTCTTTGAGTGGTGGAAAGACTCTTTCTTGCACTGAGGTCTGCTTATTGTAAATATCTTGTAGTTGTTTGAACACCTTTTAATGTCAAAGTTGGCCTCTGTGCTTTTTCAGTGGTGGAAAGAATCTTTCTTGCACTGAGGTCTGCTTATTGTAAATATCTTGTACTTGTTTGAAAACCTTTTAATGTCAAAGTTGGCCTCTTTGAGTGGTGGAAAGACTCTTTCTTGCACTGAGGTCTGCTTATTGTAAATATCTTGTACTTGTTTTTACACCTTTTAATGTCAAAGTTGGCCTCTTTGAGTGGTGGAAAGACTCTTTCTTGCACTGAGGTCTGCTTATTGTACTTGTTTCTACACCTTTAAATGTCAAAGTTGGCCTCTTTGAGTGGTGGAAAGACTCTTTCTTGCACTGAGGTCTGCTTATTGTAAATATCTTGTACTTGTTTTTACACCTTTAAATGTCAAAGTTGGCATCTGTGCTTTTTCAGTGGTGGAAAGACTCTTTCTTGCACTGAGGTCTGCTTATTGTAAATATCTTGTACTTGTTTTTACACCTTTAAATGTCAAAGTTGGCATCTGTGCTTTTTCAGTGGTGGACTCTTTCTTGCACTGACGTCTGCTTATTGTAAATATCTTGTACTTGTTTTTACACCTTTTAATGTCAAAGTTGGCCTCTGTGCTTTTTCAGTGGTGGAAAGACTCTTTCTTGCACTGACGTCTGCTTATTGTAAATATCTTGTACTTGTTTTTACACCTTTAAATGTCAAAGTTGGCATCTGTGCTTTTTCAGTGGTGGAAAGACTCTTTCTTGCACTGACGTCTGCTTATTGTAAATATCTTGTACTTGTTTGAAAACCTTTTAATGTCAAAGTTGGCCTCTTTGAGTGGTGGAAAGACTCTTTCTTGCACTGAGGTCTGCTTATTGTAAATATCTTGTACTTGTTTTTACACCTTTTAATGTCAAAGTTGGCCTCTTTGAGTGGTGGAAAGACTCTTTCTTGCACTGACGTCTGCTTATTGTAAATATCTTGTACTTGTTTTTACACCTTTTAATGTCAAAGTTGGCATCTGTGCTTTTTCAGTGGTGGAAAGACTCTTTCTTGCACTGAGGTCTGCTTATTGTAAATATCTTGTACTTGTTTTTACACCTTTTAATGTCAAAGTTGGCCTCTGTGCTTCTTCGGTGATGGAAAGACTCTTTCTTGCACTGAGGTCTGCTTATTGTAAATATCTTGTACTTGTTTTTACACCTTTTAATGTCAAAGTTGGCCTCTGTGCTTCTTCAGTGTTGGAAAGACTCTTTCTCACACTGAGGTCTGCTTATTGTACTTGTTTCTACACCTTTAAATGTCAAAGTTGGCCTCTGTGCTTTTTCAGTGGTGGAAAGAATCTTTCTTGCACTGAGGTCTGCTTATTGTAAATATCTTGTACTTGTTTTTACACCTTTTAATGTCAAAGTTGGCCTCTGTCCTTCTTGAGTGGTGGAAAGACTCTTTCTCACACTGAGGTCTGCTTATTGTAAATATCTTGTACTTGTTTTTACACCTTTTAATGTCAAAGTTGGCCTCTGTGCTTCTTCAGTGGTGGAAAGACTCTTTCTTGCACTGAGGTCTGCTTATTGTAAATATCTTGTACTTGTTTTTACACCTTTTAATGTCAAAGTTGGCCTCTGTGCTTCTTCAGTGTTGGAAAGACTCTTTCTCACACTGAGGTCTGCTTATTGTACTTGTTTCTACACCTTTAAATGTCAAAGTTGGCCTCTGTGCTTTTTCAGTGGTGGAAAGAATCTTTCTTGCACTGAGGTCTGCTTATTGTAAATATCTTGTACTTGTTTTTACACCTTTTAATGTCAGAGTTGGCCTCTGTGCTTCTTTAGTGGTGGAAAGACTCTTTCTCACACTGAGGTCTGCTTATTGTAAATATCTTGTACTTGTTTTTACACCTTTTAATGTCAAAGTTGGCCTCTGTGCTTCTTCAGTGGTGGAAAGACTCTTTCTTGCACTGAGGTCTGCTTATTGTAAATATCTTGTACTTGTTTTTACACCTTTTAATGTCAAAGTTGGCCTCTTTGAGTGGTGGAAAGACTCTTTCTTGCACTGAGGTCTGCTTATTGTAAATATCTTGTACTTGTTTTTACACCTTTTAATGTCAAAGTTGGCCTCTTTGAGTGGTGGAAAGACTCTTTCTCACACTGAGGTCTGCTTATTGTAAATATCTTGTACTTGTTTTTACACCTTTAAATGTCAAAGTTGGCCTCTGTGCTTTTTCAGTGGTGGAAAGACTCTTTCTTGTACTGAGGTCTGCTTATTGTAAATATCTTGTACTTGTTTTTACACCTTTTAATGTCAAAGTTTGCCTTTGTGCTTTTTCAGTGGTGGAAAGAATCTTTCTTGCACTGAGGTCTGCTTATTGTAAATATCTTGTACTTGTTTTTACACCTTTTAATGTCAAAGTTGGCATCTGTGCTTTTTCAGTGGTGGAAAGAATCTTTCTTGCACTGAGGTCTGCTTATTGTAAATATCTTGTACTTGTTTTTACACCTTTTAATGTCAAAGTTGGCCTCTTTTAGTGGTGGAAAGACTCTTTCTTGCACTGAGGTCTGCTTATTGTAAATATCTTGTACTTGTTTTTACACCTTTAAATGTCAAAGTTGGCATCTGTGCTTCTTCAGTGATGGAAAGACTCTTTCTTGCACTGAGGTCTGCTTATTGTAAATATCTTGTACTTGTTTTTACACCTTTTAATGTCAAAGTTGGCCTCTGTGCTTCTTCAGTGTTGGAAAGACTCTTTCTCACACTGAGGTCTGCTTATTGTACTTGTTTCTACACCTTTAAATGTCAAAGTTGGCCTCTGTGCTTTTTCAGTGGTGGAAAGAATCTTTCTTGCACTGACGTCTGCTTATTGTAAATATCTTGTACTTGTTTTTACACCTTTTAATGTCAAAGTTGGCCTCTGTGCTTCTTCAGTGGTGGAAAGACTCTTTCTTGCACTGAGGTCTGCTTATTGTAAATATCTTGTACTTGTTTTTACACCTTTTAATGTCAAAGTGGCCTCTGTGGTTCTTCAGTGGTGGAAAGACTCTTTCTTGCACTGAGGTCTGCTTATTGTAAATATCTTGTACTTGTTTTTACACCTTTTAATGTCAAAGTGGCCTCTGTGCTTCTTCAGTGGTGGAAAGACTCTTTCTTGCACTGAGGTCTGCTTATTGTAAATATCTTGTACTTGTTTTTACACCTTTTAATGTCAAAGTTGGCCTCTGTGCTTTTTCAGTGGTGGACTCTTTCTTGCACTGACGTCTGCTTATTGTAAATATCTTGTACTTGTTTTTACACCTTTTAATGTCAAAGTTGGCCTCTGTGCTTTTTCAGTGGTGGACTCTTTCTTGCACTGACGTCTGCTTATTGTAAATATCTTGTACTTGTTTGAACACCTTTTAATGTCAAAGTTGGCCTCTTTGAGTGGTGGAAAGACTCTTTCTTGCACTGAGGTCTGCTTATTGTAAATATCTTGTAGTTGTTTGAACACCTTTTAATGTCAAAGTTGGCCTCTGTGCTTTTTCAGTGGTGGAAAGACTCTTTCTTGTACTGAGGTCTGCTTATTGTAAATATCTTGTACTTGTTTTTACACCTTTTAATGTCAAAGTTTGCCTTTGTGCTTTTTCAGTGGTGGAAAGAATCTTTCTTGCACTGAGGTCTGCTTATTGTAAATATCTTGTACTTGTTTTTACACCTTTTAATGTCAAAGTTGGCATCTGTGCTTTTTCAGTGGTGGAAAGAATCTTTCTTGCACTGAGGTCTGCTTATTGTAAATATCTTGTACTTGTTTTTACACCTTTTAATGTCAAAGTTGGCCTCTTTTAGTGGTGGAAAGACTCTTTCTTGCACTGAGGTCTGCTTATTGTAAATATCTTGTACTTGTTTTTACACCTTTAAATGTCAAAGTTGGCATCTGTGCTTCTTCAGTGATGGAAAGACTCTTTCTTGCACTGAGGTCTGCTTATTGTAAATATCTTGTACTTGTTTTTACACCTTTTAATGTCAAAGTTGGCCTCTGTGCTTCTTCAGTGTTGGAAAGACTCTTTCTCACACTGAGGTCTGCTTATTGTACTTGTTTCTACACCTTTAAATGTCAAAGTTGGCCTCTGTGCTTTTTCAGTGGTGGAAAGAATCTTTCTTGCACTGAGGTCTGCTTATTGTAAATATCTTGTACTTGTTTTTACACCTTTTAATGTCAAAGTTGGCCTCTGTGCTTCTTCAGTGGTGGAAAGACTCTTTCTTGCACTGAGGTCTGCTTATTGTAAATATCTTGTACTTGTTTTTACACCTTTTAATGTCAAAGTGGCCTCTGTGCTTCTTCAGTGGTGGAAAGACTCTTTCTTGCACTGAGGTCTGCTTATTGTAAATATCTTGTACTTGTTTTTACACCTTTTAATGTCAAAGTGGCCTCTGTGCTTCTTCAGTGGTGGAAAGACTCTTTCTTGCACTGAGGTCTGCTTATTGTAAATATCTTGTACTTGTTTTTACACCTTTTAATGTCAAAGTTGGCCTCTGTGCTTTTTCAGTGTTGGAAAGACTCTTTCTTGCACTGAGGTCTGCTTATTGTAAATATCTTGTACTTGTTTTTACACCTTTTAATGTCAAAGTTGGCCTCTGTGCTTTTTCAGTGGTGGACTCTTTCTTGCACTGACGTCTGCTTATTGTAAATATCTTGTACTTGTTTTTACACCTTTTAATGTCAAAGTTGGCCTCTGTGCTTTTTCAGTGGTGGACTCTTTCTTGCACTGACGTCTGCTTATTGTAAATATCTTGTACTTGTTTGAACACCTTTTAATGTCAAAGTTGGCCTCTGTGCTTTTTCAGTGGTGGAAAGACTCTTGCACTGAGGTCTGCTTATTGTAAATATCTTGTACTTGTTTTTACACCTTTTAATGTCAAAGTTGGCATCTGTGCTTTTTCAGTGGTGGAAAGAATCTTTCTTGCACTGAGGTCTGCTTATTGTAAATATCTTGTACTTGTTTTTACACCTTTTAATGTCAAAGTTGGCATCTGTGCTTTTTCACTGGTGGAAAGACTCTTTCTTCCACTGAGGTCTGCTTATTGTAAATATCTTGTACTTGTTTTTACACCTTTAAATGTCAAAGTTGGCCTCTGTGCTTTTTCAGTGTTGGAAAGAATCTTTCTTGCACTGAGGTCTGCTTATTGTAAATATCTTGTACTTGTTTTTACACCTTTTAATGTCAAAGTTGGCCTCTGTGCTTTTTCAGTGGTGGACTCTTTCTTGCACTGACGTCTGCTTATTGTAAATATCTTGTACTTGTTTGAACACCTTTTAATGTCAAAGTTGGCCTCTTTGAGTGGTGGAAAGACTCTTTCTTGCACTGAGGTCTGCTTATTGTAAATATCTTGTAGTTGTTTGAACACCTTTTAATGTCAAAGTTGGCCTCTGTGCTTTTTCAGTGGTGGAAAGACTCTTGCACTGAGGTCTGCTTATTGTAAATATCTTGTACTTGTTTTTACACCTTTTAATGTCAAAGTTGGCATCTGTGCTTTTTCAGTGGTGGAAAGAATCTTTCTTGCACTGAGGTCTGCTTATTGTAAATATCTTGTACTTGTTTTTACACCTTTTAATGTCAAAGTTGGCATCTGTGCTTTTTCAGTGGTGGAAAGACTCTTTCTTCCACTGAGGTCTGCTTATTGTAAATATCTTGTACTTGTTTTTACACCTTTAAATGTCAAAGTTGGCATCTGTGCTTTTTCAGTGGTGGAAAGAATCTTTCTTGCACTGAGGTCTGCTTATTGTAAATATCTTGTACTTGTTTTTACACCTTTTAATGTCAAAGTTGGCCTCTGTGCTTCTTCAGTGTTGGAAAGACTCTTTCTCACACTGAGGTCTGCTTATTGTACTTGTTTCTACACCTTTAAATGTCAAAGTTTGCCTCTGTGCTTTTTCAGTGGTGGAAAGAATCTTTCTTGCACTGAGGTCTGCTTATTGTAAATATCTTGTACTTGTTTTTACACCTTTTAATGTCAAAGTTGGCCTCTGTGCTTCTTCAGTGGTGGAAAGACTCTTTCTTGCACTGAGGTCTGCTTATTGTAAATATCTTGTACTTGTTTTTACACCTTTTAATGTCAAAGTTGGCCTCTTTGAGTGGTGGAAAGACTCTTTCTTGCACTGAGGTCTGCTTATTGTAAATATCTTGTACTTGTTTTTACACCTTTTAATGTCAAAGTTGGCCTCTGTGCTTTTTCAGTGTTGGAAAGACTCTTTCTTGCACTGAGGTCTGCTTATTGTAAATATCTTGTACTTGTTTTTACACCTTTTAATGTCAAAGTTGGCCTCTTTGAGTGTTGGAAAGACTCTTTCTTGCACTGAGGTCTGCTTATTGTAAATATCTTGTAGTTGTTTGAACACCTTTTAATGTCAAAGTTGGCCTCTGTGCTTTTTCAGTGGTGGAAAGACTCTTTCTTGCACTGAGGTCTGCTTATTGTAATTATCTTGTACTTGTTTTTACACCTTTTAATGTCAAAGTTGGCCTCTTTGAGTGGTGGAAAGACTCTTTCTTGCACTGAGGTCTGCTTATTGTAAATATCTTGTACTTGTTTTTACACCTTTTAATGTCAAAGTTGGCCTCTTTGAGTGGTGGAAAGACTCTTTCTTGCACTGACGTCTGCTTATTGTAAATATCTTGTACTTGTTTTTACACCTTTTAATGTCAAAGTTGGCCTCTTTGAGTGGTGGAAAGACTCTTTCTTGCACTGACGTCTGCTTATTGTAAATATCTTGTACTTGTTTTTACACCTTTTAATGTCAAAGTTGGCATCTGTGCTTTTTCAGTGGTGGAAAGACTCTTTCTTGCACTGAGGTCTGCTTATTGTAAATATCTTGTACTTGTTTTTACACCTTTTAATGTCAAAGTTGGCCTCTGTGCTTCTTCGGTGATGGAAAGACTCTTTCTTGCACTGAGGTCTGCTTATTGTAAATATCTTGTACTTGTTTTTACACCTTTTAATGTCAAAGTTGGCCTCTGTGCTTCTTCAGTGTTGGAAAGACTCTTTCTCACACTGAGGTCTGCTTATTGTACTTGTTTCTACACCTTTAAATGTCAAAGTTGGCCTCTGTGCTTTTTCAGTGGTGGAAAGAATCTTTCTTGCACTGAGGTCTGCTTATTGTAAATATCTTGTACTTGTTTTTACACCTTTTAATGTCAAAGTTGGCCTCTGTCCTTCTTGAGTGGTGGAAAGACTCTTTCTCACACTGAGGTCTGCTTATTGTAAATATCTTGTACTTGTTTTTACACCTTTTAATGTCAAAGTTGGCCTCTGTGCTTCTTCAGTGGTGGAAAGACTCTTTCTTGCACTGAGGTCTGCTTATTGTAAATATCTTGTACTTGTTTTTACACCTTTTAATGTCAAAGTTGGCCTCTGTGCTTCTTCAGTGTTGGAAAGACTCTTTCTCACACTGAGGTCTGCTTATTGTACTTGTTTCTACACCTTTAAATGTCAAAGTTGGCCTCTGTGCTTTTTCAGTGGTGGAAAGAATCTTTCTTGCACTGAGGTCTGCTTATTGTAAATATCTTGTACTTGTTTTTACACCTTTTAATGTCAGAGTTGGCCTCTGTGCTTCTTTAGTGGTGGAAAGACTCTTTCTCACACTGAGGTCTGCTTATTGTAAATATCTTGTACTTGTTTTTACACCTTTTAATGTCAAAGTTGGCCTCTGTGCTTCTTCAGTGGTGGAAAGACTCTTTCTTGCACTGAGGTCTGCTTATTGTAAATATCTTGTACTTGTTTTTACACCTTTTAATGTCAAAGTTGGCCTCTTTGAGTGGTGGAAAGACTCTTTCTTGCACTGAGGTCTGCTTATTGTAAATATCTTGTACTTGTTTTTACACCTTTTAATGTCAAAGTTGGCCTCTTTGAGTGGTGGAAAGACTCTTTCTCACACTGAGGTCTGCTTATTGTAAATATCTTGTACTTGTTTTTACACCTTTAAATGTCAAAGTTGGCCTCTGTGCTTTTTCAGTGGTGGAAAGACTCTTTCTTGTACTGAGGTCTGCTTATTGTAAATATCTTGTACTTGTTTTTACACCTTTTAATGTCAAAGTTTGCCTTTGTGCTTTTTCAGTGGTGGAAAGAATCTTTCTTGCACTGAGGTCTGCTTATTGTAAATATCTTGTACTTGTTTTTACACCTTTTAATGTCAAAGTTGGCATCTGTGCTTTTTCAGTGGTGGAAAGAATCTTTCTTGCACTGAGGTCTGCTTATTGTAAATATCTTGTACTTGTTTTTACACCTTTTAATGTCAAAGTTGGCCTCTTTTAGTGGTGGAAAGACTCTTTCTTGCACTGAGGTCTGCTTATTGTAAATATCTTGTACTTGTTTTTACACCTTTAAATGTCAAAGTTGGCATCTGTGCTTCTTCAGTGATGGAAAGACTCTTTCTTGCACTGAGGTCTGCTTATTGTAAATATCTTGTACTTGTTTTTACACCTTTTAATGTCAAAGTTGGCCTCTGTGCTTCTTCAGTGTTGGAAAGACTCTTTCTCACACTGAGGTCTGCTTATTGTACTTGTTTCTACACCTTTAAATGTCAAAGTTGGCCTCTGTGCTTTTTCAGTGGTGGAAAGAATCTTTCTTGCACTGACGTCTGCTTATTGTAAATATCTTGTACTTGTTTTTACACCTTTTAATGTCAAAGTTGGCCTCTGTGCTTCTTCAGTGGTGGAAAGACTCTTTCTTGCACTGAGGTCTGCTTATTGTAAATATCTTGTACTTGTTTTTACACCTTTTAATGTCAAAGTGGCCTCTGTGGTTCTTCAGTGGTGGAAAGACTCTTTCTTGCACTGAGGTCTGCTTATTGTAAATATCTTGTACTTGTTTTTACACCTTTTAATGTCAAAGTGGCCTCTGTGCTTCTTCAGTGGTGGAAAGACTCTTTCTTGCACTGAGGTCTGCTTATTGTAAATATCTTGTACTTGTTTTTACACCTTTTAATGTCAAAGTTGGCCTCTGTGCTTTTTCAGTGGTGGACTCTTTCTTGCACTGACGTCTGCTTATTGTAAATATCTTGTACTTGTTTTTACACCTTTTAATGTCAAAGTTGGCCTCTGTGCTTTTTCAGTGGTGGACTCTTTCTTGCACTGACGTCTGCTTATTGTAAATATCTTGTACTTGTTTGAACACCTTTTAATGTCAAAGTTGGCCTCTTTGAGTGGTGGAAAGACTCTTTCTTGCACTGAGGTCTGCTTATTGTAAATATCTTGTAGTTGTTTGAACACCTTTTAATGTCAAAGTTGGCCTCTGTGCTTTTTCAGTGGTGGAAAGACTCTTTCTTGTACTGAGGTCTGCTTATTGTAAATATCTTGTACTTGTTTTTACACCTTTTAATGTCAAAGTTTGCCTTTGTGCTTTTTCAGTGGTGGAAAGAATCTTTCTTGCACTGAGGTCTGCTTATTGTAAATATCTTGTACTTGTTTTTACACCTTTTAATGTCAAAGTTGGCATCTGTGCTTTTTCAGTGGTGGAAAGAATCTTTCTTGCACTGAGGTCTGCTTATTGTAAATATCTTGTACTTGTTTTTACACCTTTTAATGTCAAAGTTGGCCTCTTTTAGTGGTGGAAAGACTCTTTCTTGCACTGAGGTCTGCTTATTGTAAATATCTTGTACTTGTTTTTACACCTTTAAATGTCAAAGTTGGCATCTGTGCTTCTTCAGTGATGGAAAGACTCTTTCTTGCACTGAGGTCTGCTTATTGTAAATATCTTGTACTTGTTTTTACACCTTTTAATGTCAAAGTTGGCCTCTGTGCTTCTTCAGTGTTGGAAAGACTCTTTCTCACACTGAGGTCTGCTTATTGTACTTGTTTCTACACCTTTAAATGTCAAAGTTGGCCTCTGTGCTTTTTCAGTGGTGGAAAGAATCTTTCTTGCACTGAGGTCTGCTTATTGTAAATATCTTGTACTTGTTTTTACACCTTTTAATGTCAAAGTTGGCCTCTGTGCTTCTTCAGTGGTGGAAAGACTCTTTCTTGCACTGAGGTCTGCTTATTGTAAATATCTTGTACTTGTTTTTACACCTTTTAATGTCAAAGTGGCCTCTGTGCTTCTTCAGTGGTGGAAAGACTCTTTCTTGCACTGAGGTCTGCTTATTGTAAATATCTTGTACTTGTTTTTACACCTTTTAATGTCAAAGTGGCCTCTGTGCTTCTTCAGTGGTGGAAAGACTCTTTCTTGCACTGAGGTCTGCTTATTGTAAATATCTTGTACTTGTTTTTACACCTTTTAATGTCAAAGTTGGCCTCTGTGCTTTTTCAGTGTTGGAAAGACTCTTTCTTGCACTGAGGTCTGCTTATTGTAAATATCTTGTACTTGTTTTTACACCTTTTAATGTCAAAGTTGGCCTCTGTGCTTTTTCAGTGGTGGACTCTTTCTTGCACTGACGTCTGCTTATTGTAAATATCTTGTACTTGTTTTTACACCTTTTAATGTCAAAGTTGGCCTCTGTGCTTTTTCAGTGGTGGACTCTTTCTTGCACTGACGTCTGCTTATTGTAAATATCTTGTACTTGTTTGAACACCTTTTAATGTCAAAGTTGGCCTCTGTGCTTTTTCAGTGGTGGAAAGACTCTTGCACTGAGGTCTGCTTATTGTAAATATCTTGTACTTGTTTTTACACCTTTTAATGTCAAAGTTGGCATCTGTGCTTTTTCAGTGGTGGAAAGACTCTTTCTTGCACTGAGGTCTGCTTATTGTAAATATCTTGTACTTGTTTTTACACCTTTTAATGTCAAAGTTGGCCTCTGTGCTTTTTCAGTGTTGGAAAGACTCTTTCTTGCACTGAGGTCTGCTTATTGTAAATATCTTGTACTTGTTTTTACACCTTTTAATGTCAAAGTTGGCCTCTGTGCTTTTTCAGTGGTGGACTCTTTCTTGCACTGACGTCTGCTTATTGTAAATATCTTGTACTTGTTTTTACACCTTTTAATGTCAAAGTTGGCCTCTGTGCTTTTTCAGTGGTGGACTCTTTCTTGCACTGACGTCTGCTTATTGTAAATATCTTGTACTTGTTTGAACACCTTTTAATGTCAAAGTTGGCCTCTGTGCTTTTTCAGTGGTGGAAAGACTCTTGCACTGAGGTCTGCTTATTGTAAATATCTTGTACTTGTTTTTACACCTTTTAATGTCAAAGTTGGCATCTGTGCTTTTTCAGTGGTGGAAAGAATCTTTCTTGCACTGAGGTCTGCTTATTGTAAATATCTTGTACTTGTTTTTACACCTTTTAATGTCAAAGTTGGCATCTGTGCTTTTTCACTGGTGGAAAGACTCTTTCTTCCACTGAGGTCTGCTTATTGTAAATATCTTGTACTTGTTTTTACACCTTTAAATGTCAAAGTTGGCCTCTGTGCTTTTTCAGTGTTGGAAAGAATCTTTCTTGCACTGAGGTCTGCTTATTGTAAATATCTTGTACTTGTTTTTACACCTTTTAATGTCAAAGTTGGCCTCTGTGCTTTTTCAGTGGTGGACTCTTTCTTGCACTGACGTCTGCTTATTGTAAATATCTTGTACTTGTTTGAACACCTTTTAATGTCAAAGTTGGCCTCTTTGAGTGGTGGAAAGACTCTTTCTTGCACTGAGGTCTGCTTATTGTAAATATCTTGTAGTTGTTTGAACACCTTTTAATGTCAAAGTTGGCCTCTGTGCTTTTTCAGTGGTGGAAAGACTCTTGCACTGAGGTCTGCTTATTGTAAATATCTTGTACTTGTTTTTACACCTTTTAATGTCAAAGTTGGCATCTGTGCTTTTTCAGTGGTGGAAAGAATCTTTCTTGCACTGAGGTCTGCTTATTGTAAATATCTTGTACTTGTTTTTACACCTTTTAATGTCAAAGTTGGCATCTGTGCTTTTTCAGTGGTGGAAAGACTCTTTCTTCCACTGAGGTCTGCTTATTGTAAATATCTTGTACTTGTTTTTACACCTTTAAATGTCAAAGTTGGCATCTGTGCTTTTTCAGTGGTGGAAAGAATCTTTCTTGCACTGAGGTCTGCTTATTGTAAATATCTTGTACTTGTTTTTACACCTTTTAATGTCAAAGTTGGCCTCTGTGCTTCTTCAGTGTTGGAAAGACTCTTTCTCACACTGAGGTCTGCTTATTGTACTTGTTTCTACACCTTTAAATGTCAAAGTTTGCCTCTGTGCTTTTTCAGTGGTGGAAAGAATCTTTCTTGCACTGAGGTCTGCTTATTGTAAATATCTTGTACTTGTTTTTACACCTTTTAATGTCAAAGTTGGCCTCTGTGCTTCTTCAGTGGTGGAAAGACTCTTTCTTGCACTGAGGTCTGCTTATTGTAAATATCTTGTACTTGTTTTTACACCTTTTAATGTCAAAGTTGGCCTCTTTGAGTGGTGGAAAGACTCTTTCTTGCACTGAGGTCTGCTTATTGTAAATATCTTGTACTTGTTTTTACACCTTTTAATGTCAAAGTTGGCCTCTGTGCTTTTTCAGTGTTGGAAAGACTCTTTCTTGCACTGAGGTCTGCTTATTGTAAATATCTTGTACTTGTTTTTACACCTTTTAATGTCAAAGTTGGCCTCTTTGAGTGTTGGAAAGACTCTTTCTTGCACTGAGGTCTGCTTATTGTAAATATCTTGTAGTTGTTTGAACACCTTTTAATGTCAAAGTTGGCCTCTGTGCTTTTTCAGTGGTGGAAAGACTCTTTCTTGCACTGAGGTCTGCTTATTGTAAATATCTTGTACTTGTTTTTACACCTTTAAATGTCAAAGTTGGCATCTGTGCTTTTTCAGTGGTGGAAAGACTCTTTCTTGCACTGAGGTCTGCTTATTGTAATTATCTTGTACTTGTTTTTACACCTTTTAATGTCAAAGTTGGCCTCTTTGAGTGGTGGAAAGACTCTTTCTTGCACTGAGGTCTGCTTATTGTAAATATCTTGTACTTGTTTTTACACCTTTTAATGTCAAAGTTGGCCTCTTTGAGTGGTGGAAAGACTCTTTCTTGCACTGACGTCTGCTTATTGTAAATATCTTGTACTTGTTTTTACACCTTTTAATGTCAAAGTTGGCCTCTTTGAGTGGTGGAAAGACTCTTTCTTGCACTGACGTCTGCTTATTGTAAATATCTTGTACTTGTTTTTACACCTTTTAATGTCAAAGTTGGCATCTGTGCTTTTTCAGTGGTGGAAAGACTCTTTCTTGCACTGAGGTCTGCTTATTGTAAATATCTTGTACTTGTTTTTACACCTTTTAATGTCAAAGTTGGCCTCTGTGCTTCTTCGGTGATGGAAAGACTCTTTCTTGCACTGAGGTCTGCTTATTGTAAATATCTTGTACTTGTTTTTACACCTTTTAATGTCAAAGTTGGCCTCTGTGCTTCTTCAGTGTTGGAAAGACTCTTTCTCACACTGAGGTCTGCTTATTGTACTTGTTTCTACACCTTTAAATGTCAAAGTTGGCCTCTGTGCTTTTTCAGTGGTGGAAAGAATCTTTCTTGCACTGAGGTCTGCTTATTGTAAATATCTTGTACTTGTTTTTACACCTTTTAATGTCAAAGTTGGCCTCTGTCCTTCTTGAGTGGTGGAAAGACTCTTTCTCACACTGAGGTCTGCTTATTGTAAATATCTTGTACTTGTTTTTACACCTTTTAATGTCAAAGTTGGCCTCTGTGCTTCTTCAGTGGTGGAAAGACTCTTTCTTGCACTGAGGTCTGCTTATTGTAAATATCTTGTACTTGTTTTTACACCTTTTAATGTCAAAGTTGGCCTCTGTGCTTCTTCAGTGTTGGAAAGACTCTTTCTCACACTGAGGTCTGCTTATTGTACTTGTTTCTACACCTTTAAATGTCAAAGTTGGCCTCTGTGCTTTTTCAGTGGTGGAAAGAATCTTTCTTGCACTGAGGTCTGCTTATTGTAAATATCTTGTACTTGTTTTTACACCTTTTAATGTCAGAGTTGGCCTCTGTGCTTCTTTAGTGGTGGAAAGACTCTTTCTCACACTGAGGTCTGCTTATTGTAAATATCTTGTACTTGTTTTTACACCTTTTAATGTCAAAGTTGGCCTCTGTGCTTCTTCAGTGGTGGAAAGACTCTTTCTTGCACTGAGGTCTGCTTATTGTAAATATCTTGTACTTGTTTTTACACCTTTTAATGTCAAAGTTGGCCTCTTTGAGTGGTGGAAAGACTCTTTCTTGCACTGAGGTCTGCTTATTGTAAATATCTTGTACTTGTTTTTACACCTTTTAATGTCAAAGTTGGCCTCTTTGAGTGGTGGAAAGACTCTTTCTCACACTGAGGTCTGCTTATTGTAAATATCTTGTACTTGTTTTTACACCTTTAAATGTCAAAGTTGGCCTCTGTGCTTTTTCAGTGGTGGAAAGACTCTTTCTTGTACTGAGGTCTGCTTATTGTAAATATCTTGTACTTGTTTTTACACCTTTTAATGTCAAAGTTTGCCTTTGTGCTTTTTCAGTGGTGGAAAGAATCTTTCTTGCACTGAGGTCTGCTTATTGTAAATATCTTGTACTTGTTTTTACACCTTTTAATGTCAAAGTTGGCATCTGTGCTTTTTCAGTGGTGGAAAGAATCTTTCTTGCACTGAGGTCTGCTTATTGTAAATATCTTGTACTTGTTTTTACACCTTTTAATGTCAAAGTTGGCCTCTTTTAGTGGTGGAAAGACTCTTTCTTGCACTGAGGTCTGCTTATTGTAAATATCTTGTACTTGTTTTTACACCTTTAAATGTCAAAGTTGGCATCTGTGCTTCTTCAGTGATGGAAAGACTCTTTCTTGCACTGAGGTCTGCTTATTGTAAATATCTTGTACTTGTTTTTACACCTTTTAATGTCAAAGTTGGCCTCTGTGCTTCTTCAGTGTTGGAAAGACTCTTTCTCACACTGAGGTCTGCTTATTGTACTTGTTTCTACACCTTTAAATGTCAAAGTTGGCCTCTGTGCTTTTTCAGTGGTGGAAAGAATCTTTCTTGCACTGACGTCTGCTTATTGTAAATATCTTGTACTTGTTTTTACACCTTTTAATGTCAAAGTTGGCCTCTGTGCTTCTTCAGTGGTGGAAAGACTCTTTCTTGCACTGAGGTCTGCTTATTGTAAATATCTTGTACTTGTTTTTACACCTTTTAATGTCAAAGTGGCCTCTGTGGTTCTTCAGTGGTGGAAAGACTCTTTCTTGCACTGAGGTCTGCTTATTGTAAATATCTTGTACTTGTTTTTACACCTTTTAATGTCAAAGTGGCCTCTGTGCTTCTTCAGTGGTGGAAAGACTCTTTCTTGCACTGAGGTCTGCTTATTGTAAATATCTTGTACTTGTTTTTACACCTTTTAATGTCAAAGTTGGCCTCTGTGCTTTTTCAGTGGTGGACTCTTTCTTGCACTGACGTCTGCTTATTGTAAATATCTTGTACTTGTTTTTACACCTTTTAATGTCAAAGTTGGCCTCTGTGCTTTTTCAGTGGTGGACTCTTTCTTGCACTGACGTCTGCTTATTGTAAATATCTTGTACTTGTTTGAACACCTTTTAATGTCAAAGTTGGCCTCTTTGAGTGGTGGAAAGACTCTTTCTTGCACTGAGGTCTGCTTATTGTAAATATCTTGTAGTTGTTTGAACACCTTTTAATGTCAAAGTTGGCCTCTGTGCTTTTTCAGTGGTGGAAAGACTCTTTCTTGTACTGAGGTCTGCTTATTGTAAATATCTTGTACTTGTTTTTACACCTTTTAATGTCAAAGTTTGCCTTTGTGCTTTTTCAGTGGTGGAAAGAATCTTTCTTGCACTGAGGTCTGCTTATTGTAAATATCTTGTACTTGTTTTTACACCTTTTAATGTCAAAGTTGGCATCTGTGCTTTTTCAGTGGTGGAAAGAATCTTTCTTGCACTGAGGTCTGCTTATTGTAAATATCTTGTACTTGTTTTTACACCTTTTAATGTCAAAGTTGGCCTCTTTTAGTGGTGGAAAGACTCTTTCTTGCACTGAGGTCTGCTTATTGTAAATATCTTGTACTTGTTTTTACACCTTTAAATGTCAAAGTTGGCATCTGTGCTTCTTCAGTGATGGAAAGACTCTTTCTTGCACTGAGGTCTGCTTATTGTAAATATCTTGTACTTGTTTTTACACCTTTTAATGTCAAAGTTGGCCTCTGTGCTTCTTCAGTGTTGGAAAGACTCTTTCTCACACTGAGGTCTGCTTATTGTACTTGTTTCTACACCTTTAAATGTCAAAGTTGGCCTCTGTGCTTTTTCAGTGGTGGAAAGAATCTTTCTTGCACTGAGGTCTGCTTATTGTAAATATCTTGTACTTGTTTTTACACCTTTTAATGTCAAAGTTGGCCTCTGTGCTTCTTCAGTGGTGGAAAGACTCTTTCTTGCACTGAGGTCTGCTTATTGTAAATATCTTGTACTTGTTTTTACACCTTTTAATGTCAAAGTGGCCTCTGTGCTTCTTCAGTGGTGGAAAGACTCTTTCTTGCACTGAGGTCTGCTTATTGTAAATATCTTGTACTTGTTTTTACACCTTTTAATGTCAAAGTGGCCTCTGTGCTTCTTCAGTGGTGGAAAGACTCTTTCTTGCACTGAGGTCTGCTTATTGTAAATATCTTGTACTTGTTTTTACACCTTTTAATGTCAAAGTTGGCCTCTGTGCTTTTTCAGTGTTGGAAAGACTCTTTCTTGCACTGAGGTCTGCTTATTGTAAATATCTTGTACTTGTTTTTACACCTTTTAATGTCAAAGTTGGCCTCTGTGCTTTTTCAGTGGTGGACTCTTTCTTGCACTGACGTCTGCTTATTGTAAATATCTTGTACTTGTTTTTACACCTTTTAATGTCAAAGTTGGCCTCTGTGCTTTTTCAGTGGTGGACTCTTTCTTGCACTGACGTCTGCTTATTGTAAATATCTTGTACTTGTTTGAACACCTTTTAATGTCAAAGTTGGCCTCTGTGCTTTTTCAGTGGTGGAAAGACTCTTGCACTGAGGTCTGCTTATTGTAAATATCTTGTACTTGTTTTTACACCTTTTAATGTCAAAGTTGGCCTCTGTGCTTCTTCAGTGGTGGAAAGACTCTTTCTTGCACTGAGGTCTGCTTATTGTAAATATCTTGTACTTGTTTTTACACCTTTTAATGTCAAAGTTGGCCTCTGTGCTTCTTCAGTGTTGGAAAGACTCTTTCTCACACTGAGGTCTGCTTATTGTACTTGTTTCTACACCTTTAAATGTCAAAGTTGGCCTCTGTGCTTTTTCAGTGGTGGAAAGAATCTTTCTTGCACTGAGGTCTGCTTATTGTAAATATCTTGTACTTGTTTTTACACCTTTTAATGTCAGAGTTGGCCTCTGTGCTTCTTTAGTGGTGGAAAGACTCTTTCTCACACTGAGGTCTGCTTATTGTAAATATCTTGTACTTGTTTTTACACCTTTTAATGTCAAAGTTGGCCTCTGTGCTTCTTCAGTGGTGGAAAGACTCTTTCTTGCACTGAGGTCTGCTTATTGTAAATATCTTGTACTTGTTTTTACACCTTTTAATGTCAAAGTTGGCCTCTTTGAGTGGTGGAAAGACTCTTTCTTGCACTGAGGTCTGCTTATTGTAAATATCTTGTACTTGTTTTTACACCTTTTAATGTCAAAGTTGGCCTCTTTGAGTGGTGGAAAGACTCTTTCTCACACTGAGGTCTGCTTATTGTAAATATCTTGTACTTGTTTTTACACCTTTAAATGTCAAAGTTGGCCTCTGTGCTTTTTCAGTGGTGGAAAGACTCTTTCTTGTACTGAGGTCTGCTTATTGTAAATATCTTGTACTTGTTTTTACACCTTTTAATGTCAAAGTTTGCCTTTGTGCTTTTTCAGTGGTGGAAAGAATCTTTCTTGCACTGAGGTCTGCTTATTGTAAATATCTTGTACTTGTTTTTACACCTTTTAATGTCAAAGTTGGCATCTGTGCTTTTTCAGTGGTGGAAAGAATCTTTCTTGCACTGAGGTCTGCTTATTGTAAATATCTTGTACTTGTTTTTACACCTTTTAATGTCAAAGTTGGCCTCTTTTAGTGGTGGAAAGACTCTTTCTTGCACTGAGGTCTGCTTATTGTAAATATCTTGTACTTGTTTTTACACCTTTAAATGTCAAAGTTGGCATCTGTGCTTCTTCAGTGATGGAAAGACTCTTTCTTGCACTGAGGTCTGCTTATTGTAAATATCTTGTACTTGTTTTTACACCTTTTAATGTCAAAGTTGGCCTCTGTGCTTCTTCAGTGTTGGAAAGACTCTTTCTCACACTGAGGTCTGCTTATTGTACTTGTTTCTACACCTTTAAATGTCAAAGTTGGCCTCTGTGCTTTTTCAGTGGTGGAAAGAATCTTTCTTGCACTGACGTCTGCTTATTGTAAATATCTTGTACTTGTTTTTACACCTTTTAATGTCAAAGTTGGCCTCTGTGCTTCTTCAGTGGTGGAAAGACTCTTTCTTGCACTGAGGTCTGCTTATTGTAAATATCTTGTACTTGTTTTTACACCTTTTAATGTCAAAGTGGCCTCTGTGGTTCTTCAGTGGTGGAAAGACTCTTTCTTGCACTGAGGTCTGCTTATTGTAAATATCTTGTACTTGTTTTTACACCTTTTAATGTCAAAGTGGCCTCTGTGCTTCTTCAGTGGTGGAAAGACTCTTTCTTGCACTGAGGTCTGCTTATTGTAAATATCTTGTACTTGTTTTTACACCTTTTAATGTCAAAGTTGGCCTCTGTGCTTTTTCAGTGGTGGACTCTTTCTTGCACTGACGTCTGCTTATTGTAAATATCTTGTACTTGTTTTTACACCTTTTAATGTCAAAGTTGGCCTCTGTGCTTTTTCAGTGGTGGACTCTTTCTTGCACTGACGTCTGCTTATTGTAAATATCTTGTACTTGTTTGAACACCTTTTAATGTCAAAGTTGGCCTCTTTGAGTGGTGGAAAGACTCTTTCTTGCACTGAGGTCTGCTTATTGTAAATATCTTGTAGTTGTTTGAACACCTTTTAATGTCAAAGTTGGCCTCTGTGCTTTTTCAGTGGTGGAAAGACTCTTTCTTGTACTGAGGTCTGCTTATTGTAAATATCTTGTACTTGTTTTTACACCTTTTAATGTCAAAGTTTGCCTTTGTGCTTTTTCAGTGGTGGAAAGAATCTTTCTTGCACTGAGGTCTGCTTATTGTAAATATCTTGTACTTGTTTTTACACCTTTTAATGTCAAAGTTGGCATCTGTGCTTTTTCAGTGGTGGAAAGAATCTTTCTTGCACTGAGGTCTGCTTATTGTAAATATCTTGTACTTGTTTTTACACCTTTTAATGTCAAAGTTGGCCTCTTTTAGTGGTGGAAAGACTCTTTCTTGCACTGAGGTCTGCTTATTGTAAATATCTTGTACTTGTTTTTACACCTTTAAATGTCAAAGTTGGCATCTGTGCTTCTTCAGTGATGGAAAGACTCTTTCTTGCACTGAGGTCTGCTTATTGTAAATATCTTGTACTTGTTTTTACACCTTTTAATGTCAAAGTTGGCCTCTGTGCTTCTTCAGTGTTGGAAAGACTCTTTCTCACACTGAGGTCTGCTTATTGTACTTGTTTCTACACCTTTAAATGTCAAAGTTGGCCTCTGTGCTTTTTCAGTGGTGGAAAGAATCTTTCTTGCACTGAGGTCTGCTTATTGTAAATATCTTGTACTTGTTTTTACACCTTTTAATGTCAAAGTTGGCCTCTGTGCTTCTTCAGTGGTGGAAAGACTCTTTCTTGCACTGAGGTCTGCTTATTGTAAATATCTTGTACTTGTTTTTACACCTTTTAATGTCAAAGTGGCCTCTGTGCTTCTTCAGTGGTGGAAAGACTCTTTCTTGCACTGAGGTCTGCTTATTGTAAATATCTTGTACTTGTTTTTACACCTTTTAATGTCAAAGTGGCCTCTGTGCTTCTTCAGTGGTGGAAAGACTCTTTCTTGCACTGAGGTCTGCTTATTGTAAATATCTTGTACTTGTTTTTACACCTTTTAATGTCAAAGTTGGCCTCTGTGCTTTTTCAGTGTTGGAAAGACTCTTTCTTGCACTGAGGTCTGCTTATTGTAAATATCTTGTACTTGTTTTTACACCTTTTAATGTCAAAGTTGGCCTCTGTGCTTTTTCAGTGGTGGACTCTTTCTTGCACTGACGTCTGCTTATTGTAAATATCTTGTACTTGTTTTTACACCTTTTAATGTCAAAGTTGGCCTCTGTGCTTTTTCAGTGGTGGACTCTTTCTTGCACTGACGTCTGCTTATTGTAAATATCTTGTACTTGTTTGAACACCTTTTAATGTCAAAGTTGGCCTCTGTGCTTTTTCAGTGGTGGAAAGACTCTTGCACTGAGGTCTGCTTATTGTAAATATCTTGTACTTGTTTTTACACCTTTTAATGTCAAAGTTGGCATCTGTGCTTTTTCAGTGGTGGAAAGAATCTTTCTTGCACTGAGGTCTGCTTATTGTAAATATCTTGTACTTGTTTTTACACCTTTTAATGTCAAAGTTGGCATCTGTGCTTTTTCACTGGTGGAAAGACTCTTTCTTCCACTGAGGTCTGCTTATTGTAAATATCTTGTACTTGTTTTTACACCTTTAAATGTCAAAGTTGGCCTCTGTGCTTTTTCAGTGTTGGAAAGAATCTTTCTTGCACTGAGGTCTGCTTATTGTAAATATCTTGTACTTGTTTTTACACCTTTTAATGTCAAAGTTGGCCTCTGTGCTTTTTCAGTGGTGGACTCTTTCTTGCACTGACGTCTGCTTATTGTAAATATCTTGTACTTGTTTGAACACCTTTTAATGTCAAAGTTGGCCTCTTTGAGTGGTGGAAAGACTCTTTCTTGCACTGAGGTCTGCTTATTGTAAATATCTTGTAGTTGTTTGAACACCTTTTAATGTCAAAGTTGGCCTCTGTGCTTTTTCAGTGGTGGAAAGACTCTTGCACTGAGGTCTGCTTATTGTAAATATCTTGTACTTGTTTTTACACCTTTTAATGTCAAAGTTGGCATCTGTGCTTTTTCAGTGGTGGAAAGAATCTTTCTTGCACTGAGGTCTGCTTATTGTAAATATCTTGTACTTGTTTTTACACCTTTTAATGTCAAAGTTGGCATCTGTGCTTTTTCAGTGGTGGAAAGACTCTTTCTTCCACTGAGGTCTGCTTATTGTAAATATCTTGTACTTGTTTTTACACCTTTAAATGTCAAAGTTGGCATCTGTGCTTTTTCAGTGGTGGAAAGAATCTTTCTTGCACTGAGGTCTGCTTATTGTAAATATCTTGTACTTGTTTTTACACCTTTTAATGTCAAAGTTGGCCTCTGTGCTTCTTCAGTGTTGGAAAGACTCTTTCTCACACTGAGGTCTGCTTATTGTACTTGTTTCTACACCTTTAAATGTCAAAGTTTGCCTCTGTGCTTTTTCAGTGGTGGAAAGAATCTTTCTTGCACTGAGGTCTGCTTATTGTAAATATCTTGTACTTGTTTTTACACCTTTTAATGTCAAAGTTGGCCTCTGTGCTTCTTCAGTGGTGGAAAGACTCTTTCTTGCACTGAGGTCTGCTTATTGTAAATATCTTGTACTTGTTTTTACACCTTTTAATGTCAAAGTTGGCCTCTTTGAGTGGTGGAAAGACTCTTTCTTGCACTGAGGTCTGCTTATTGTAAATATCTTGTACTTGTTTTTACACCTTTTAATGTCAAAGTTGGCCTCTGTGCTTTTTCAGTGTTGGAAAGACTCTTTCTTGCACTGAGGTCTGCTTATTGTAAATATCTTGTACTTGTTTTTACACCTTTTAATGTCAAAGTTGGCCTCTTTGAGTGTTGGAAAGACTCTTTCTTGCACTGAGGTCTGCTTATTGTAAATATCTTGTAGTTGTTTGAACACCTTTTAATGTCAAAGTTGGCCTCTGTGCTTTTTCAGTGGTGGAAAGACTCTTTCTTGCACTGAGGTCTGCTTATTGTAAATATCTTGTACTTGTTTTTACACCTTTAAATGTCAAAGTTGGCATCTGTGCTTTTTCAGTGGTGGAAAGACTCTTTCTTGCACTGAGGTCTGCTTATTGTAATTATCTTGTACTTGTTTTTACACCTTTTAATGTCAAAGTTGGCCTCTTTGAGTGGTGGAAAGACTCTTTCTTGCACTGAGGTCTGCTTATTGTAAATATCTTGTACTTGTTTTTACACCTTTTAATGTCAAAGTTGGCCTCTGAGTGGTGGAAAGACTCTTTCTTGCACTGACGTCTGCTTATTGTAAATATCTTGTACTTGTTTTTACACCTTTTAATGTCAAAGTTGGCCTCTTTGAGTGGTGGAAAGACTCTTTCTTGCACTGACGTCTGCTTATTGTAAATATCTTGTACTTGTTTTTACACCTTTAAATGTCAAAGTTGGCATCTGTGCTTTTTCAGTGGTGGAAAGACTCTTTCTTGCACTGAGGTCTGCTTATTGTAAATATCTTGTACTTGTTTTTACACCTTTTAATGTCAAAGTTGGCCTCTGTGCTTCTTCGGTGATGGAAAGACTCTTTCTTGCACTGAGGTCTGCTTATTGTAAATATCTTGTACTTGTTTTTACACCTTTTAATGTCAAAGTTGGCCTCTGTGCTTCTTCAGTGTTGGAAAGACTCTTTCTCACACTGAGGTCTGCTTATTGTACTTGTTTCTACACCTTTAAATGTCAAAGTTGGCCTCTGTGCTTTTTCAGTGGTGGAAAGAATCTTTCTTGCACTGAGGTCTGCTTATTGTAAATATCTTGTACTTGTTTTTACACCTTTTAATGTCAAAGTTGGCCTCTGTCCTTCTTTAGTGGTGGAAAGACTCTTTCTCACACTGAGGTCTGCTTATTGTAAATATCTTGTACTTGTTTTTACACCTTTTAATGTCAAAGTTGGCCTCTGTGCTTCTTCAGTGGTGGAAAGACTCTTTCTTGCACTGAGGTCTGCTTATTGTAAATATCTTGTACTTGTTTTTACACCTTTTAATGTCAAAGTTGGCCTCTGTGCTTCTTCAGTGTTGGAAAGACTCTTTCTCACACTGAGGTCTGCTTATTGTACTTGTTTCTACACCTTTAAATGTCAAAGTTGGCCTCTGTGCTTTTTCAGTGGTGGAAAGAATCTTTCTTGCACTGAGGTCTGCTTATTGTAAATATCTTGTACTTGTTTTTACACCTTTTAATGTCAAAGTTGGCCTCTGTGCTTCTTTAGTGGTGGAAAGACTCTTTCTCACACTGAGGTCTGCTTATTGTAAATATCTTGTACTTGTTTTTACACCTTTTAATGTCAAAGTTGGCCTCTGTGCTTCTTCAGTGGTGGAAAGACTCTTTCTTGCACTGAGGTCTGCTTATTGTAAATATCTTGTACTTGTTTTTACACCTTTTAATGTCAAAGTTGGCCTTTGTGCTTCTTCAGTGGTGGAAAGAATCTTTCTTGCACTGAGGTCTGCTTATTGTACTTGTTTCTACACCTTTAAATGTCAAAGTTGGCCTCTGTGCTTTTTCAGTGGTGGAAAGAATCTTTCTTGCACTGAGGTCTGCTTATTGTAAATATCTTGTACTTGTTTTTACACCTTTTAATGTCAAAGTTGGCCTCTGTGCTTCTTTAGTGGTGGAAAGACTCTTTCTCACACTGAGGTCTGCTTATTGTAAATATCTTGTACTTGTTTTTACACCTTTTAATGTCAAAGTTGGCCTCTGTGCTTCTTCAGTGGTGGAAAGACTCTTTCTTGCACTGAGGTCTGCTTATTGTAAATATCTTGTACTTGTTTTTACACCTTTTAATGTCAAAGTTGGCCTCTTTGAGTGGTGGAAAGACTCTTTCTTGCACTGAGGTCTGCTTATTGTAAATATCTTGTACTTGTTTTTACACCTTTTAATGTCAAAGTTGGCCTCTTTGAGTGGTGGAAAGACTCTTTCTCACACTGAGGTCTGCTTATTGTAAATATCTTGTACTTGTTTTTACACCTTTAAATGTCAAAGTTGGCCTCTGTGCTTTTTCAGTGGTGGAAAGACTCTTTCTTGTACTGAGGTCTGCTTATTGTAAATATCTTGTACTTGTTTTTACACCTTTTAATGTCAAAGTTTGCCTTTGTGCTTTTTCAGTGGTGGAAAGAATCTTTCTTGCACTGAGGTCTGCTTATTGTAAATATCTTGTACTTGTTTTTACACCTTTTAATGTCAAAGTTGGCATCTGTGCTTTTTCAGTGGTGGAAAGAATCTTTCTTGCACTGAGGTCTGCTTATTGTAAATATCTTGTACTTGTTTTTACACCTTTTAATGTCAAAGTTGGCCTCTGTGCTTCTTCAGTGTTGGAAAGACTCTTTCTCACACTGAGGTCTGCTTATTGTACTTGTTTCTACACCTTTAAATGTCAAAGTTGGCCTCTGTGCTTTTTCAGTGGTGGAAAGAATCTTTCTTGCACTGAGGTCTGCTTATTGTAAATATCTTGTACTTGTTTTTACACCTTTTAATGTCAAAGTTGGCCTCTGTGCTTCTTCAGTGGTGGAAAGACTCTTTCTTGCACTGAGGTCTGCTTATTGTAAATATCTTGTACTTGTTTTTACACCTTTTAATGTCAAAGTGGCCTCTGTGCTTCTTCAGTGGTGGAAAGACTCTTTCTTGCACTGAGGTCTGCTTATTGTAAATATCTTGTACTTGTTTTTACACCTTTTAATGTCAAAGTGGCCTCTGTGCTTCTTCAGTGGTGGAAAGACTCTATCTTGCACTGAGGTCTGCTTATTGTAAATATCTTGTACTTGTTTTTACACCTTTTAATGTCAAAGTTGGCCTCTGTGCTTTTTCAGTGTTGGAAAGACTCTTTCTTGCACTGAGGTCTGCTTATTGTAAATATCTTGTACTTGTTTTTACACCTTTTAATGTCAAAGTTGGCCTCTGTGCTTTTTCAGTGGTGGACTCTTTCTTGCACTGACGTCTGCTTATTGTAAATATCTTGTACTTGTTTTTACACCTTTTAATGTCAAAGTTGGCCTCTGTGCTTTTTCAGTGGTGGACTCTTTCTTGCACTGACGTCTGCTTATTGTAAATATCTTGTACTTGTTTGAACACCTTTTAATGTCAAAGTTGGCCTCTTTGAGTGGTGGAAAGACTCTTTCTTGCACTGAGGTCTGCTTATTGTAAATATCTTGTAGTTGTTTGAACACCTTTTAATGTCAAAGTTGGCCTCTGTGCTTTTTCAGTGGTGGAAAGACTCTTGCACTGAGGTCTGCTTATTGTAAATATCTTGTACTTGTTTTTACACCTTTTAATGTCAAAGTTGGCATCTGTGCTTTTTCAGTGGTGGAAAGAATCTTTCTTGCACTGAGGTCTGCTTATTGTAAATATCTTGTACTTGTTTTTACACCTTTTAATGTCAAAGTTGGCATCTGTGCTTTTTCAGTGGTGGAAAGACTCTTTCTTCCACTGAGGTCTGCTTATTGTAAATATCTTGTACTTGTTTTTACACCTTTAAATGTCAAAGTTGGCCTCTGTGCTTCTTCAGTGTTGGAAAGACTCTTTCTCACACTGAGGTCTGCTTATTGTACTTGTTTCTACACCTTTAAATGTCAAAGTTTGCCTCTGTGCTTTTTCAGTGGTGGAAAGAATCTTTCTTGCACTGAGGTCTGCTTATTGTAAATATCTTGTACTTGTTTTTACACCTTTTAATGTCAAAGTTGGCCTCTGTGCTTCTTCAGTGGTGGAAAGACTCTTTCTTGCACTGAGGTCTGCTTATTGTAAATATCTTGTACTTGTTTTTACACCTTTTAATGTCAAAGTTGGCCTCTTTGAGTGGTGGAAAGACTCTTTCTTGCACTGAGGTCTGCTTATTGTAAATATCTTGTACTTGTTTTTACACCTTTTAATGTCAAAGTTGGCCTCTGTGCTTTTTCAGTGGTGGAAAGAATCTTTCTTGCACTGAGGTCTGCTTATTGTAAATATCTTGTACTTGTTTTTACACCTTTTAATGTCAAAGTTGGCATCTGTGCTTTTTCACTGGTGGAAAGACTCTTTCTTCCACTGAGGTCTGCTTATTGTAAATATCTTGTACTTGTTTTTACACCTTTAAATGTCAAAGTTGGCCTCTGTGCTTTTTCAGTGTTGGAAAGAATCTTTCTTGCACTGAGGTCTGCTTATTGTAAATATCTTGTACTTGTTTTTACACCTTTTAATGTCAAAGTTGGCCTCTGTGCTTTTTCAGTGGTGGACTCTTTCTTGCACTGACGTCTGCTTATTGTAAATATCTTGTACTTGTTTGAACACCTTTTAATGTCAAAGTTGGCCTCTTTGAGTGGTGGAAAGACTCTTTCTTGCACTGAGGTCTGCTTATTGTAAATATCTTGTAGTTGTTTGAACACCTTTTAATGTCAAAGTTGGCCTCTGTGCTTTTTCAGTGGTGGAAAGACTCTTGCACTGAGGTCTGCTTATTGTAAATATCTTGTACTTGTTTTTACACCTTTTAATGTCAAAGTTGGCATCTGTGCTTTTTCAGTGGTGGAAAGAATCTTTCTTGCACTGAGGTCTGCTTATTGTAAATATCTTGTACTTGTTTTTACACCTTTTAATGTCAAAGTTGGCATCTGTGCTTTTTCAGTGGTGGAAAGACTCTTTCTTCCACTGAGGTCTGCTTATTGTAAATATCTTGTACTTGTTTTTACACCTTTAAATGTCAAAGTTGGCATCTGTGCTTTTTCAGTGGTGGAAAGAATCTTTCTTGCACTGAGGTCTGCTTATTGTAAATATCTTGTACTTGTTTTTACACCTTTTAATGTCAAAGTTGGCCTCTGTGCTTCTTCAGTGTTGGAAAGACTCTTTCTCACACTGAGGTCTGCTTATTGTACTTGTTTCTACACCTTTAAATGTCAAAGTTTGCCTCTGTGCTTTTTCAGTGGTGGAAAGAATCTTTCTTGCACTGAGGTCTGCTTATTGTAAATATCTTGTACTTGTTTTTACACCTTTTAATGTCAAAGTTGGCCTCTGTGCTTCTTCAGTGGTGGAAAGACTCTTTCTTGCACTGAGGTCTGCTTATTGTAAATATCTTGTACTTGTTTTTACACCTTTTAATGTCAAAGTTGGCCTCTTTGAGTGGTGGAAAGACTCTTTCTTGCACTGAGGTCTGCTTATTGTAAATATCTTGTACTTGTTTTTACACCTTTTAATGTCAAAGTTGGCCTCTGTGCTTTTTCAGTGTTGGAAAGACTCTTTCTTGCACTGAGGTCTGCTTATTGTAAATATCTTGTACTTGTTTTTACACCTTTTAATGTCAAAGTTGGCCTCTTTGAGTGTTGGAAAGACTCTTTCTTGCACTGAGGTCTGCTTATTGTAAATATCTTGTAGTTGTTTGAACACCTTTTAATGTCAAAGTTGGCCTCTGTGCTTTTTCAGTGGTGGAAAGACTCTTTCTTGCACTGAGGTCTGCTTATTGTAAATATCTTGTACTTGTTTTTACACCTTTAAATGTCAAAGTTGGCATCTGTGCTTTTTCAGTGGTGGAAAGACTCTTTCTTGCACTGAGGTCTGCTTATTGTAATTATCTTGTACTTGTTTTTACACCTTTTAATGTCAAAGTTGGCCTCTTTGAGTGGTGGAAAGACTCTTTCTTGCACTGAGGTCTGCTTATTGTAAATATCTTGTACTTGTTTTTACACCTTTTAATGTCAAAGTTGGCCTCTTTGAGTGGTGGAAAGACTCTTTCTTGCACTGACGTCTGCTTATTGTAAATATCTTGTACTTGTTTTTACACCTTTTAATGTCAAAGTTGGCCTCTTTGAGTGGTGGAAAGACTCTTTCTTGCACTGACGTCTGCTTATTGTAAATATCTTGTACTTGTTTTTACACCTTTTAATGTCAAAGTTGGCATCTGTGCTTTTTCAGTGGTGGAAAGACTCTTTCTTGCACTGAGGTCTGCTTATTGTAAATATCTTGTACTTGTTTTTACACCTTTTAATGTCAAAGTTGGCCTCTGTGCTTCTTCGGTGATGGAAAGACTCTTTCTTGCACTGAGGTCTGCTTATTGTAAATATCTTGTACTTGTTTTTACACCTTTTAATGTCAAAGTTGGCCTCTGTGCTTCTTCAGTGTTGGAAAGACTCTTTCTCACACTGAGGTCTGCTTATTGTACTTGTTTCTACACCTTTAAATGTCAAAGTTGGCCTCTGTGCTTTTTCAGTGGTGGAAAGAATCTTTCTTGCACTGAGGTCTGCTTATTGTAAATATCTTGTACTTGTTTTTACACCTTTTAATGTCAAAGTTGGCCTCTGTCCTTCTTGAGTGGTGGAAAGACTCTTTCTCACACTGAGGTCTGCTTATTGTAAATATCTTGTACTTGTTTTTACACCTTTTAATGTCAAAGTTGGCCTCTGTGCTTCTTCAGTGGTGGAAAGACTCTTTCTTGCACTGAGGTCTGCTTATTGTAAATATCTTGTACTTGTTTTTACACCTTTTAATGTCAAAGTTGGCCTCTGTGCTTCTTCAGTGTTGGAAAGACTCTTTCTCACACTGAGGTCTGCTTATTGTACTTGTTTCTACACCTTTAAATGTCAAAGTTGGCCTCTGTGCTTTTTCAGTGGTGGAAAGAATCTTTCTTGCACTGAGGTCTGCTTATTGTAAATATCTTGTACTTGTTTTTACACCTTTTAATGTCAGAGTTGGCCTCTGTGCTTCTTTAGTGGTGGAAAGACTCTTTCTCACACTGAGGTCTGCTTATTGTAAATATCTTGTACTTGTTTTTACACCTTTTAATGTCAAAGTTGGCCTCTGTGCTTCTTCAGTGGTGGAAAGACTCTTTCTTGCACTGAGGTCTGCTTATTGTAAATATCTTGTACTTGTTTTTACACCTTTTAATGTCAAAGTTGGCCTCTTTGAGTGGTGGAAAGACTCTTTCTTGCACTGAGGTCTGCTTATTGTAAATATCTTGTACTTGTTTTTACACCTTTTAATGTCAAAGTTGGCCTCTTTGAGTGGTGGAAAGACTCTTTCTCACACTGAGGTCTGCTTATTGTAAATATCTTGTACTTGTTTTTACACCTTTAAATGTCAAAGTTGGCCTCTGTGCTTTTTCAGTGGTGGAAAGACTCTTTCTTGTACTGAGGTCTGCTTATTGTAAATATCTTGTACTTGTTTTTACACCTTTTAATGTCAAAGTTTGCCTTTGTGCTTTTTCAGTGGTGGAAAGAATCTTTCTTGCACTGAGGTCTGCTTATTGTAAATATCTTGTACTTGTTTTTACACCTTTTAATGTCAAAGTTGGCATCTGTGCTTTTTCAGTGGTGGAAAGAATCTTTCTTGCACTGAGGTCTGCTTATTGTAAATATCTTGTACTTGTTTTTACACCTTTTAATGTCAAAGTTGGCCTCTTTTAGTGGTGGAAAGACTCTTTCTTGCACTGAGGTCTGCTTATTGTAAATATCTTGTACTTGTTTTTACACCTTTAAATGTCAAAGTTGGCATCTGTGCTTCTTCAGTGATGGAAAGACTCTTTCTTGCACTGAGGTCTGCTTATTGTAAATATCTTGTACTTGTTTTTACACCTTTTAATGTCAAAGTTGGCCTCTGTGCTTCTTCAGTGTTGGAAAGACTCTTTCTCACACTGAGGTCTGCTTATTGTACTTGTTTCTACACCTTTAAATGTCAAAGTTGGCCTCTGTGCTTTTTCAGTGGTGGAAAGAATCTTTCTTGCACTGACGTCTGCTTATTGTAAATATCTTGTACTTGTTTTTACACCTTTTAATGTCAAAGTTGGCCTCTGTGCTTCTTCAGTGGTGGAAAGACTCTTTCTTGCACTGAGGTCTGCTTATTGTAAATATCTTGTACTTGTTTTTACACCTTTTAATGTCAAAGTGGCCTCTGTGGTTCTTCAGTGGTGGAAAGACTCTTTCTTGCACTGAGGTCTGCTTATTGTAAATATCTTGTACTTGTTTTTACACCTTTTAATGTCAAAGTGGCCTCTGTGCTTCTTCAGTGGTGGAAAGACTCTTTCTTGCACTGAGGTCTGCTTATTGTAAATATCTTGTACTTGTTTTTACACCTTTTAATGTCAAAGTTGGCCTCTGTGCTTTTTCAGTGGTGGACTCTTTCTTGCACTGACGTCTGCTTATTGTAAATATCTTGTACTTGTTTTTACACCTTTTAATGTCAAAGTTGGCCTCTGTGCTTTTTCAGTGGTGGACTCTTTCTTGCACTGACGTCTGCTTATTGTAAATATCTTGTACTTGTTTGAACACCTTTTAATGTCAAAGTTGGCCTCTTTGAGTGGTGGAAAGACTCTTTCTTGCACTGAGGTCTGCTTATTGTAAATATCTTGTAGTTGTTTGAACACCTTTTAATGTCAAAGTTGGCCTCTGTGCTTTTTCAGTGGTGGAAAGACTCTTTCTTGTACTGAGGTCTGCTTATTGTAAATATCTTGTACTTGTTTTTACACCTTTTAATGTCAAAGTTTGCCTTTGTGCTTTTTCAGTGGTGGAAAGAATCTTTCTTGCACTGAGGTCTGCTTATTGTAAATATCTTGTACTTGTTTTTACACCTTTTAATGTCAAAGTTGGCATCTGTGCTTTTTCAGTGGTGGAAAGAATCTTTCTTGCACTGAGGTCTGCTTATTGTAAATATCTTGTACTTGTTTTTACACCTTTTAATGTCAAAGTTGGCCTCTTTTAGTGGTGGAAAGACTCTTTCTTGCACTGAGGTCTGCTTATTGTAAATATCTTGTACTTGTTTTTACACCTTTAAATGTCAAAGTTGGCATCTGTGCTTCTTCAGTGATGGAAAGACTCTTTCTTGCACTGAGGTCTGCTTATTGTAAATATCTTGTACTTGTTTTTACACCTTTTAATGTCAAAGTTGGCCTCTGTGCTTCTTCAGTGTTGGAAAGACTCTTTCTCACACTGAGGTCTGCTTATTGTACTTGTTTCTACACCTTTAAATGTCAAAGTTGGCCTCTGTGCTTTTTCAGTGGTGGAAAGAATCTTTCTTGCACTGAGGTCTGCTTATTGTAAATATCTTGTACTTGTTTTTACACCTTTTAATGTCAAAGTTGGCCTCTGTGCTTCTTCAGTGGTGGAAAGACTCTTTCTTGCACTGAGGTCTGCTTATTGTAAATATCTTGTACTTGTTTTTACACCTTTTAATGTCAAAGTGGCCTCTGTGCTTCTTCAGTGGTGGAAAGACTCTTTCTTGCACTGAGGTCTGCTTATTGTAAATATCTTGTACTTGTTTTTACACCTTTTAATGTCAAAGTGGCCTCTGTGCTTCTTCAGTGGTGGAAAGACTCTTTCTTGCACTGAGGTCTGCTTATTGTAAATATCTTGTACTTGTTTTTACACCTTTTAATGTCAAAGTTGGCCTCTGTGCTTTTTCAGTGTTGGAAAGACTCTTTCTTGCACTGAGGTCTGCTTATTGTAAATATCTTGTACTTGTTTTTACACCTTTTAATGTCAAAGTTGGCCTCTGTGCTTTTTCAGTGGAGGACTCTTTCTTGCACTGACGTCTGCTTATTGTAAATATCTTGTACTTGTTTTTACACCTTTTAATGTCAAAGTTGGCCTCTGTGCTTTTTCAGTGGTGGACTCTTTCTTGCACTGACGTCTGCTTATTGTAAATATCTTGTACTTGTTTGAACACCTTTTAATGTCAAAGTTGGCCTCTGTGCTTTTTCAGTGGTGGAAAGACTCTTGCACTGAGGTCTGCTTATTGTAAATATCTTGTACTTGTTTTTACACCTTTTAATGTCAAAGTTGGCATCTGTGCTTTTTCAGTGGTGGAAAGAATCTTTCTTGCACTGAGGTCTGCTTATTGTAAATATCTTGTACTTGTTTTTACACCTTTTAATGTCAAAGTTGGCATCTGTGCTTTTTCACTGGTGGAAAGACTCTTTCTTCCACTGAGGTCTGCTTATTGTAAATATCTTGTACTTGTTTTTACACCTTTAAATGTCAAAGTTGGCCTCTGTGCTTTTTCAGTGTTGGAAAGAATCTTTCTTGCACTGAGGTCTGCTTATTGTAAATATCTTGTACTTGTTTTTACACCTTTTAATGTCAAAGTTGGCCTCTGTGCTTTTTCAGTGGTGGACTCTTTCTTGCACTGACGTCTGCTTATTGTAAATATCTTGTACTTGTTTGAACACCTTTTAATGTCAAAGTTGGCCTCTTTGAGTGGTGGAAAGACTCTTTCTTGCACTGAGGTCTGCTTATTGTAAATATCTTGTAGTTGTTTGAACACCTTTTAATGTCAAAGTTGGCCTCTGTGCTTTTTCAGTGGTGGAAAGACTCTTGCACTGAGGTCTGCTTATTGTAAATATCTTGTACTTGTTTTTACACCTTTTAATGTCAAAGTTGGCATCTGTGCTTTTTCAGTGGTGGAAAGAATCTTTCTTGCACTGAGGTCTGCTTATTGTAAATATCTTGTACTTGTTTTTACACCTTTTAATGTCAAAGTTGGCATCTGTGCTTTTTCAGTGGTGGAAAGACTCTTTCTTCCACTGAGGTCTGCTTATTGTAAATATCTTGTACTTGTTTTTACACCTTTAAATGTCAAAGTTGGCATCTGTGCTTTTTCAGTGGTGGAAAGAATCTTTCTTGCACTGAGGTCTGCTTATTGTAAATATCTTGTACTTGTTTTTACACCTTTTAATGTCAAAGTTGGCCTCTGTGCTTCTTCAGTGTTGGAAAGACTCTTTCTCACACTGAGGTCTGCTTATTGTACTTGTTTCTACACCTTTAAATGTCAAAGTTTGCCTCTGTGCTTTTTCAGTGGTGGAAAGAATCTTTCTTGCACTGAGGTCTGCTTATTGTAAATATCTTGTACTTGTTTTTACACCTTTTAATGTCAAAGTTGGCCTCTGTGCTTCTTCAGTGGTGGAAAGACTCTTTCTTGCACTGAGGTCTGCTTATTGTAAATATCTTGTACTTGTTTTTACACCTTTTAATGTCAAAGTTGGCCTCTTTGAGTGGTGGAAAGACTCTTTCTTGCACTGAGGTCTGCTTATTGTAAATATCTTGTACTTGTTTTTACACCTTTTAATGTCAAAGTTGGCCTCTGTGCTTTTTCAGTGTTGGAAAGACTCTTTCTTGCACTGAGGTCTGCTTATTGTAAATATCTTGTACTTGTTTTTACACCTTTTAATGTCAAAGTTGGCCTCTTTGAGTGTTGGAAAGACTCTTTCTTGCACTGAGGTCTGCTTATTGTAAATATCTTGTAGTTGTTTGAACACCTTTTAATGTCAAAGTTGGCCTCTGTGCTTTTTCAGTGGTGGAAAGACTCTTTCTTGCACTGAGGTCTGCTTATTGTAAATATCTTGTACTTGTTTTTACACCTTTAAATGTCAAAGTTGGCATCTGTGCTTTTTCAGTGGTGGAAAGACTCTTTCTTGCACTGAGGTCTGCTTATTGTAATTATCTTGTACTTGTTTTTACACCTTTTAATGTCAAAGTTGGCCTCTTTGAGTGGTGGAAAGACTCTTTCTTGCACTGAGGTCTGCTTATTGTAAATATCTTGTACTTGTTTTTACACCTTTTAATGTCAAAGTTGGCCTCTTTGAGTGGTGGAAAGACTCTTTCTTGCACTGACGTCTGCTTATTGTAAATATCTTGTACTTGTTTTTACACCTTTTAATGTCAAAGTTGGCCTCTTTGAGTGGTGGAAAGACTCTTTCTTGCACTGACGTCTGCTTATTGTAAATATCTTGTACTTGTTTTTACACCTTTAAATGTCAAAGTTGGCATCTGTGCTTTTTCAGTGGTGGAAAGACTCTTTCTTGCACTGAGGTCTGCTTATTGTAAATATCTTGTACTTGTTTTTACACCTTTTAATGTCAAAGTTGGCCTCTGTGCTTCTTCGGTGATGGAAAGACTCTTTCTTGCACTGAGGTCTGCTTATTGTAAATATCTTGTACTTGTTTTTACACCTTTTAATGTCAAAGTTGGCCTCTGTGCTTCTTCAGTGTTGGAAAGACTCTTTCTCACACTGAGGTCTGCTTATTGTACTTGTTTCTACACCTTTAAATGTCAAAGTTGGCCTCTGTGCTTTTTCAGTGGTGGAAAGAATCTTTCTTGCACTGAGGTCTGCTTATTGTAAATATCTTGTACTTGTTTTTACACCTTTTAATGTCAAAGTTGGCCTCTGTCCTTCTTTAGTGGTGGAAAGACTCTTTCTCACACTGAGGTCTGCTTATTGTAAATATCTTGTACTTGTTTTTACACCTTTTAATGTCAAAGTTGGCCTCTGTGCTTCTTCAGTGGTGGAAAGACTCTTTCTTGCACTGAGGTCTGCTTATTGTAAATATCTTGTACTTGTTTTTACACCTTTTAATGTCAAAGTTGGCCTCTGTGCTTCTTCAGTGTTGGAAAGACTCTTTCTCACACTGAGGTCTGCTTATTGTACTTGTTTCTACACCTTTAAATGTCAAAGTTGGCCTCTGTGCTTTTTCAGTGGTGGAAAGAATCTTTCTTGCACTGAGGTCTGCTTATTGTAAATATCTTGTACTTGTTTTTACACCTTTTAATGTCAAAGTTGGCCTCTGTGCTTCTTTAGTGGTGGAAAGACTCTTTCTCACACTGAGGTCTGCTTATTGTAAATATCTTGTACTTGTTTTTACACCTTTTAATGTCAAAGTTGGCCTCTGTGCTTCTTCAGTGGTGGAAAGACTCTTTCTTGCACTGAGGTCTGCTTATTGTAAATATCTTGTACTTGTTTTTACACCTTTTAATGTCAAAGTTGGCCTTTGTGCTTCTTCAGTGGTGGAAAGAATCTTTCTTGCACTGAGGTCTGCTTATTGTACTTGTTTCTACACCTTTAAATGTCAAAGTTGGCCTCTGTGCTTTTTCAGTGGTGGAAAGAATCTTTCTTGCACTGAGGTCTGCTTATTGTAAATATCTTGTACTTGTTTTTACACCTTTTAATGTCAAAGTTGGCCTCTGTGCTTCTTTAGTGGTGGAAAGACTCTTTCTCACACTGAGGTCTGCTTATTGTAAATATCTTGTACTTGTTTTTACACCTTTTAATGTCAAAGTTGGCCTCTGTGCTTCTTCAGTGGTGGAAAGACTCTTTCTTGCACTGAGGTCTGCTTATTGTAAATATCTTGTACTTGTTTTTACACCTTTTAATGTCAAAGTTGGCCTCTTTGAGTGGTGGAAAGACTCTTTCTTGCACTGAGGTCTGCTTATTGTAAATATCTTGTACTTGTTTTTACACCTTTTAATGTCAAAGTTGGCCTCTTTGAGTGGTGGAAAGACTCTTTCTCACACTGAGGTCTGCTTATTGTAAATATCTTGTACTTGTTTTTACACCTTTAAATGTCAAAGTTGGCCTCTGTGCTTTTTCAGTGGTGGAAAGACTCTTTCTTGTACTGAGGTCTGCTTATTGTAAATATCTTGTACTTGTTTTTACACCTTTTAATGTCAAAGTTTGCCTTTGTGCTTTTTCAGTGGTGGAAAGAATCTTTCTTGCACTGAGGTCTGCTTATTGTAAATATCTTGTACTTGTTTTTACACCTTTTAATGTCAAAGTTGGCATCTGTGCTTTTTCAGTGGTGGAAAGAATCTTTCTTGCACTGAGGTCTGCTTATTGTAAATATCTTGTACTTGTTTTTACACCTTTTAATGTCAAAGTTGGCCTCTGTGCTTCTTCAGTGTTGGAAAGACTCTTTCTCACACTGAGGTCTGCTTATTGTACTTGTTTCTACACCTTTAAATGTCAAAGTTGGCCTCTGTGCTTTTTCAGTGGTGGAAAGAATCTTTCTTGCACTGAGGTCTGCTTATTGTAAATATCTTGTACTTGTTTTTACACCTTTTAATGTCAAAGTTGGCCTCTGTGCTTCTTCAGTGGTGGAAAGACTCTTTCTTGCACTGAGGTCTGCTTATTGTAAATATCTTGTACTTGTTTTTACACCTTTTAATGTCAAAGTGGCCTCTGTGCTTCTTCAGTGGTGGAAAGACTCTTTCTTGCACTGAGGTCTGCTTATTGTAAATATCTTGTACTTGTTTTTACACCTTTTAATGTCAAAGTGGCCTCTGTGCTTCTTCAGTGGTGGAAAGACTCTATCTTGCACTGAGGTCTGCTTATTGTAAATATCTTGTACTTGTTTTTACACCTTTTAATGTCAAAGTTGGCCTCTGTGCTTTTTCAGTGTTGGAAAGACTCTTTCTTGCACTGAGGTCTGCTTATTGTAAATATCTTGTACTTGTTTTTACACCTTTTAATGTCAAAGTTGGCCTCTGTGCTTTTTCAGTGGTGGACTCTTTCTTGCACTGACGTCTGCTTATTGTAAATATCTTGTACTTGTTTTTACACCTTTTAATGTCAAAGTTGGCCTCTGTGCTTTTTCAGTGGTGGACTCTTTCTTGCACTGACGTCTGCTTATTGTAAATATCTTGTACTTGTTTGAACACCTTTTAATGTCAAAGTTGGCCTCTTTGAGTGGTGGAAAGACTCTTTCTTGCACTGAGGTCTGCTTATTGTAAATATCTTGTAGTTGTTTGAACACCTTTTAATGTCAAAGTTGGCCTCTGTGCTTTTTCAGTGGTGGAAAGACTCTTGCACTGAGGTCTGCTTATTGTAAATATCTTGTACTTGTTTTTACACCTTTTAATGTCAAAGTTGGCATCTGTGCTTTTTCAGTGGTGGAAAGAATCTTTCTTGCACTGAGGTCTGCTTATTGTAAATATCTTGTACTTGTTTTTACACCTTTTAATGTCAAAGTTGGCATCTGTGCTTTTTCAGTGGTGGAAAGACTCTTTCTTCCACTGAGGTCTGCTTATTGTAAATATCTTGTACTTGTTTTTACACCTTTAAATGTCAAAGTTGGCCTCTGTGCTTCTTCAGTGTTGGAAAGACTCTTTCTCACACTGAGGTCTGCTTATTGTACTTGTTTCTACACCTTTAAATGTCAAAGTTTGCCTCTGTGCTTTTTCAGTGGTGGAAAGAATCTTTCTTGCACTGAGGTCTGCTTATTGTAAATATCTTGTACTTGTTTTTACACCTTTTAATGTCAAAGTTGGCCTCTGTGCTTCTTCAGTGGTGGAAAGACTCTTTCTTGCACTGAGGTCTGCTTATTGTAAATATCTTGTACTTGTTTTTACACCTTTTAATGTCAAAGTTGGCCTCTTTGAGTGGTGGAAAGACTCTTTCTTGCACTGAGGTCTGCTTATTGTAAATATCTTGTACTTGTTTTTACACCTTTTAATGTCAAAGTTGGCCTCTGTGCTTTTTCAGTGTTGGAAAGACTCTTTCTTGCACTGAGGTCTGCTTATTGTAAATATCTTGTACTTGTTTTTACACCTTTTAATGTCAAAGTTGGCCTCTGTGCTTCTTCAGTGTTGGAAAGACTCTTTCTCACACTGAGGTCTGCTTATTGTAAATATCTTGTACTTGTTTTTACACCTTTTAATGTCAAAGTTGGCCTCTTTGAGTGGTGGAAAGACTCTTTCTTGCACTGAGGTCTGCTTATTGTAAATATCTTGTACTTGTTTTTACACCTTTTAATGTCAAAGTTGGCCTCTGTGCTTTTTCAGTGGTGGAAAGACTCTTTCTTGCACTGAGGTCTGCTTATTGTAAATATCTTGTACTTGTTTTTACACCTTTTAATGTCAAAGTTGGCCTCTTTGAGTGTTGGAAAGACTCTTTCTTGCACTGAGGTCTGCTTATTGTAAATATCTTGTAGTTGTTTGAACACCTTTTAATGTCAAAGTTGGCCTCTGTGCTTTTTCAGTGGTGGAAAGACTCTTTCTTGCACTGAGGTCTGCTTATTGTAAATATCTTGTACTTGTTTTTACACCTTTAAATGTCAAAGTTGGCATCTGTGCTTTTTCAGTGGTGGAAAGACTCTTTCTTGCACTGAGGTCTGCTTATTGTAATTATCTTGTACTTGTTTTTACACCTTTTAATGTCAAAGTTGGCCTCTTTGAGTGGTGGAAAGACTCTTTCTTGCACTGAGGTCTGCTTATTGTAAATATCTTGTACTTGTTTTTACACCTTTTAATGTCAAAGTTGGCCTCTTTGAGTGGTGGAAAGACTCTTTCTTGCACTGACGTCTGCTTATTGTACTTGTTTCTACACCTTTAAATGTCAAAGTTGGCCTCTGTGCTTTTTCAGTGGTGGAAAGAATCTTTCTTGCACTGAGGTCTGCTTATTGTAAATATCTTGTACTTGTTTTTACACCTTTTAATGTCAAAGTTGGCCTCTGTCCTTCTTTAGTGGTGGAAAGACTCTTTCTCACACTGAGGTCTGCTTATTGTAAATATCTTGTACTTGTTTTTACACCTTTTAATGTCAAAGTTGGCCTCTGTGCTTCTTCAGTGGTGGAAAGACTCTTTCTTGCACTGAGGTCTGCTTATTGTAAATATCTTGTACTTGTTTTTACACCTTTTAATGTCAAAGTTGGCCTCTGTGCTTCTTCAGTGTTGGAAAGACTCTTTCTCACACTGAGGTCTGCTTATTGTACTTGTTTCTACACCTTTAAATGTCAAAGTTGGCCTCTGTGCTTTTTCAGTGGTGGAAAGAATCTTTCTTGCACTGAGGTCTGCTTATTGTAAATATCTTGTACTTGTTTTTACACCTTTTAATGTCAAAGTTGGCCTCTGTGCTTCTTTAGTGGTGGAAAGACTCTTTCTCACACTGAGGTCTGCTTATTGTAAATATCTTGTACTTGTTTTTACACCTTTTAATGTCAAAGTTGGCCTCTGTGCTTCTTCAGTGGTGGAAAGACTCTTTCTTGCACTGAGGTCTGCTTATTGTAAATATCTTGTACTTGTTTTTACACCTTTTAATGTCAAAGTTGGCCTCTTTGATTGGTGGAAAGACTCTTTCTTGCACTGAGGTCTGCTTATTGTAAATATCTTGTACTTGTTTTTACACCTTTTAATGTCAAAGTTGGCCTCTTTGAGTGGTGGAAAGACTCTTTCTCACACTGAGGTCTGCTTATTGTAAATATCTTGTACTTGTTTTTACACCTTTAAATGTCAAAGTTGGCCTCTGTGCTTTTTCAGTGGTGGAAAGACTCTTTCTTGTACTGAGGTCTGCTTATTGTAAATATCTTGTACTTGTTTTTACACCTTTTAATGTCAAAGTTTGCCTTTGTGCTTTTTCAGTGGTGGAAAGAATCTTTCTTGCACTGAGGTCTGCTTATTGTAAATATCTTGTACTTGTTTTTACACCTTTTAATGTCAAAGTTGGCATCTGTGCTTTTTCAGTGGTGGAAAGAATCTTTCTTGCACTGAGGTCTGCTTATTGTAAATATCTTGTACTTGTTTTTACACCTTTTAATGTCAAAGTTGGCCTCTGTGCTTCTTCAGTGTTGGAAAGACTCTTTCTCACACTGAGGTCTGCTTATTGTACTTGTTTCTACACCTTTAAATGTCAAAGTTGGCCTCTGTGCTTTTTCAGTGGTGGAAAGAATCTTTCTTGCACTGAGGTCTGCTTATTGTAAATATCTTGTACTTGTTTTTACACCTTTTAATGTCAAAGTTGGCCTCTGTGCTTCTTCAGTGGTGGAAAGACTCTTTCTTGCACTGAGGTCTGCTTATTGTAAATATCTTGTACTTGTTTTTACACCTTTTAATGTCAAAGTGGCCTCTGTGCTTCTTCAGTGGTGGAAAGACTCTTTCTTGCACTGAGGTCTGCTTATTGTAAATATCTTGTACTTGTTTTTACACCTTTTAATGTCAAAGTGGCCTCTGTGCTTCTTCAGTGGAAAGACTCTTTCTTGCACTGAGGTCTGCTTATTGTAAATATCTTGTACTTGTTTTTACACCTTTTAATGTCAAAGTTGGCCTCTGTGCTTTTTCAGTGTTGGAAAGACTCTTTCTTGCACTGAGGTCTGCTTATTGTAAATATCTTGTACTTGTTTTTACACCTTTTAATGTCAAAGTTGGCCTCTGTGCTTTTTCAGTGGTGGACTCTTTCTTGCACTGAGGTCTGCTTATTGTAAATATCTTGTACTTGTTTTTACACCTTTTAATGTCAAAGTTGGCCTCTGTCCTTCTTTAGTGGTGGAAAGACTCTTTCTCACACTGAGGTCTGCTTATTGTAAATATCTTGTACTTGTTTTTACACCTTTTAATGTCAAAGTTGGCCTCTGTGCTTCTTCAGTGGTGGAAAGACTCTTTCTTGCACTGAGGTCTGCTTATTGTAAATATCTTGTACTTGTTTTTACACCTTTTAATGTCAAAGTTGGCCTCTGTGCTTCTTCAGTGTTGGAAAGACTCTTTCTCACACTGAGGTCTGCTTATTGTACTTGTTTCTACACCTTTAAATGTCAAAGTTGGCCTCTGTGCTTTTTCAGTGGTGGAAAGAATCTTTCTTGCACTGAGGTCTGCTTATTGTAAATATCTTGTACTTGTTTTTACACCTTTTAATGTCAAAGTTGGCCTCTGTGCTTCTTTAGTGGTGGAAAGACTCTTTCTCACACTGAGGTCTGCTTATTGTAAATATCTTGTACTTGTTTTTACACCTTTTAATGTCAAAGTTGGCCTCTGTGCTTCTTCAGTGGTGGAAAGACTCTTTCTTGCACTGAGGTCTGCTTATTGTAAATATCTTGTACTTGTTTTTACACCTTTTAATGTCAAAGTTGGCCTCTTTGAGTGGTGGAAAGACTCTTTCTTGCACTGAGGTCTGCTTATTGTAAATATCTTGTACTTGTTTTTACACCTTTTAATGTCAAAGTTGGCCTCTTTGAGTGGTGGAAAGACTCTTTCTTGCACTGAGGTCTGCTTATTGTAAATATCTTGTACTTGTTTTTACACCTTTAAATGTCAAAGTTGGCCTTTGTGCTTTTTCAGTGGTGGAAAGACTCTTTCTTGTACTGAGGTCTGCTTATTGTAAATATCTTGTACTTGTTTTTACACCTTTTAATGTCAAAGTTTGCCTTTGTGCTTTTTCAGTGGTGGAAAGAATCTTTCTTGCACTGAGGTCTGCTTATTGTAAATATCTTGTACTTGTTTTTACACCTTTTAATGTCAAAGTTGGCATCTGTGCTTTTTCAGTGGTGGAAAGAATCTTTCTTGCACTGAGGTCTGCTTATTGTAAATATCTTGTACTTGTTTTTACACCTTTTAATGTCAAAGTTGGCCTCTGTGCTTCTTCAGTGTTGGAAAGACTCTTTCTCACACTGAGGTCTGCTTATTGTACTTGTTTCTACACCTTTAAATGTCAAAGTTGGCCTCTGTGCTTTTTCAGTGGTGGAAAGAATCTTTCTTGCACTGAGGTCTGCTTATTGTAAATATCTTGTACTTGTTTTTACACCTTTTAATGTCAAAGTTGGCCTCTGTGCTTCTTCAGTGGTGGAAAGACTCTTTCTTGCACTGAGGTCTGCTTATTGTAAATATCTTGTACTTGTTTTTACACCTTTTAATGTCAAAGTGGCCTCTGTGCTTCTTCAGTGGTGGAAAGACTCTTTCTTGCACTGAGGTCTGCTTATTGTAAATATCTTGTACTTGTTTTTACACCTTTTAATGTCAAAGTGGCCTCTGTGCTTCTTCAGTGGTGGAAAGACTCTATCTTGCACTGAGGTCTGCTTATTGTAAATATCTTGTACTTGTTTTTACACCTTTTAATGTCAAAGTTGGCCTCTGTGCTTTTTCAGTGTTGGAAAGACTCTTTCTTGCACTGAGGTCTGCTTATTGTAAATATCTTGTACTTGTTTTTACACCTTTTAATGTCAAAGTTGGCCTCTGTGCTTTTTCAGTGGTGGACTCTTTCTTGCACTGACGTCTGCTTATTGTAAATATCTTGTACTTGTTTTTACACCTTTTAATGTCAAAGTTGGCCTCTGTGCTTTTTCAGTGGTGGACTCTTTCTTGCACTGACGTCTGCTTATTGTAAATATCTTGTACTTGTTTGAACACCTTTTAATGTCAAAGTTGGCCTCTTTGAGTGGTGGAAAGACTCTTTCTTGCACTGAGGTCTGCTTATTGTAAATATCTTGTAGTTGTTTGAACACCTTTTAATGTCAAAGTTGGCCTCTGTGCTTTTTCAGTGGTGGAAAGACTCTTGCACTGAGGTCTGCTTATTGTAAATATCTTGTACTTGTTTTTACACCTTTTAATGTCAAAGTTGGCATCTGTGCTTTTTCAGTGGTGGAAAGAATCTTTCTTGCACTGAGGTCTGCTTATTGTAAATATCTTGTACTTGTTTTTACACCTTTTAATGTCAAAGTTGGCATCTGTGCTTTTTCAGTGGTGGAAAGACTCTTTCTTCCACTGAGGTCTGCTTATTGTAAATATCTTGTACTTGTTTTTACACCTTTAAATGTCAAAGTTGGCCTCTGTGCTTCTTCAGTGTTGGAAAGACTCTTTCTCACACTGAGGTCTGCTTATTGTACTTGTTTCTACACCTTTAAATGTCAAAGTTTGCCTCTGTGCTTTTTCAGTGGTGGAAAGAATCTTTCTTGCACTGAGGTCTGCTTATTGTAAATATCTTGTACTTGTTTTTACACCTTTTAATGTCAAAGTTGGCCTCTGTGCTTCTTCAGTGGTGGAAAGACTCTTTCTTGCACTGAGGTCTGCTTATTGTAAATATCTTGTACTTGTTTTTACACCTTTTAATGTCAAAGTTGGCCTCTTTGAGTGGTGGAAAGACTCTTTCTTGCACTGAGGTCTGCTTATTGTAAATATCTTGTACTTGTTTTTACACCTTTTAATGTCAAAGTTGGCCTCTGTGCTTTTTCAGTGTTGGAAAGACTCTTTCTTGCACTGAGGTCTGCTTATTGTAAATATCTTGTACTTGTTTTTACACCTTTTAATGTCAAAGTTGGCCTCTTTGAGTGTTGGAAAGACTCTTTCTTGCACTGAGGTCTGCTTATTGTAAATATCTTGTAGTTGTTTGAACACCTTTTAATGTCAAAGTTGGCCTCTGTGCTTTTTCAGTGGTGGAAAGACTCTTGCACTGAGGTCTGCTTATTGTAAATATCTTGTACTTGTTTGAACACCTTTTAATGTCAAAGTTGGCCTCTTTGAGTGGTGGAAAGACTCTTTCTTGCACTGAGGTCTGCTTATTGTAAATATCTTGTACTTGTTTTTACACCTTTAAATGTCAAAGTTGGCATCTGTGCTTTTTCAGTGGTGGAAAGACTCTTTCTTGCACTGAGGTCTGCTTATTGTAAATATCTTGTACTTGTTTTTACACCTTTTAATGTCAAAGTTGGCCTCTTTGAGTGGTGGAAAGACTCTTTCTTGCACTGAGGTCTGCTTATTGTAAATATCTTGTACTTGTTTTTACACCTTTTAATGTCAAAGTTGGCCTCTTTGAGTGGTGGAAAGACTCTTTCTTGCACTGACGTCTGCTTATTGTAAATATCTTGTACTTGTTTTTACACCTTTTAATGTCAAAGTTGGCCTCTTTGAGTGGTGGAAAGACTCTTTCTTGCACTGAGGTCTGCTTATTGTAAATATCTTGTACTTGTTTTTACACCTTTAAATGTCAAAGTTGGCATCTTTGCTTTTTCAGTGGTGGAAAGACTCTTTCTTGCACTGAGGTCTGCTTATTGTAAATATCTTGTACTTGTTTTTACACCTTTTAATGTCAAAGTTGGCTTCTGTGCTTCTTCGGTGATGGAAAGACTCTTTCTTGCACTGAGGTCTGCTTATTGTAAATATCTTGTACTTGTTTTTACACCTTTTAATGTCAAAGTTGGCCTCTGTGCTTCTTCAGTGTTGGAAAGACTCTTTCTCACACTGAGGTCTGCTTATTGTACTTGTTTCTACACCTTTAAATGTCAAAGTTGGCCTCTGTGCTTTTTCAGTGGTGGAAAGAATCTTTCTTGCACTGAGGTCTGCTTATTGTAAATATCTTGTACTTGTTTTTACACCTTTTAATGTCAAAGTTGGCCTCTGTGCTTCTTTAGTGGTGGAAAGACTCTTTCTCACACTGAGGTCTGCTTATTGTAAATATCTTGTACTTGTTTTTACACCTTTTAATGTCAAAGTTGGCCTCTGTGCTTCTTCAGTGGTGGAAAGACTCTTTCTTGCACTGAGGTCTGCTTATTGTAAATATCTTGTACTTGTTTTTACACCTTTTAATGTCAAAGTTGGCCTCTGTGCTTTTTCAGTGGTGGAAAGAATCTTTCTTGCACTGAGGTCTGCTTATTGTAAATATCTTGTACTTGTTTTTACACCTTTTAATGTCAAAGTTGGCCTCTGTGCTTTTTCAGTGGTGGAAAGAATCTTTCTTGCACTGAGGTCTGCTTATTGTACTTGTTTCTACACCTTTAAATGTCAAAGTTGGCCTCTGTGCTTTTTCAGTGGTGGAAAGAATCTTTCTTGCACTGAGGTCTGCTTATTGTAAATATCTTGTACTTGTTTTTACACCTTTTAATGTCAAAGTTGGCCTCTGTGCTTCTTCAGTGGTGGAAAGACTCTTTCTTGCACTGAGGTCTGCTTATTGTAAATATCTTGTACTTGTTTTTACACCTTTTAATGTCAAAGTTGGCCTCTGTGCTTTTTCAGTGTTGGAAAGACTCTTTCTTGCACTGAGGTCTGCTTATTGTAAATATCTTGTACTTGTTTTTACACCTTTTAATGTCAAAGTTGGCCTCTGTGCTTTTTCAGTGGTGGACTCTTTCTTGCACTGACGTCTGCTTATTGTAAATATCTTGTACTTGTTTTTACACCTTTTAATGTCAAAGTTGGCCTCTGTGCTTTTTCAGTGGTGGACTCTTTCTTGCACTGACGTCTGCTTATTGTAAATATCTTGTACTTGTTTGAACACCTTTTAATGTCAAAGTTGGCCTCTTTGAGTGGTGGAAAGACTCTTTCTTGCACTGAGGTCTGCTTATTGTAAATATCTTGTAGTTGTTTGAACACCTTTTAATGTCAAAGTTGGCCTCTGTGCTTTTTCAGTGGTGGAAAGACTCTTGCACTGAGGTCTGCTTATTGTAAATATCTTGTACTTGTTTTTACACCTTTTAATGTCAAAGTTGGCATCTGTGCTTTTTCAGTGGTGGAAAGAATCTTTCTTGCACTGAGGTCTGCTTATTGTAAATATCTTGTACTTGTTTTTACACCTTTTAATGTCAAAGTTGGCATCTGTGCTTTTTCAGTGGTGGAAAGACTCTTTCTTCCACTGAGGTCTGCTTATTGTAAATATCTTGTACTTGTTTTTACACCTTTAAATGTCAAAGTTGGCCTCTGTGCTTCTTCAGTGTTGGAAAGACTCTTTCTCACACTGAGGTCTGCTTATTGTACTTGTTTCTACACCTTTAAATGTCAAAGTTTGCCTCTGTGCTTTTTCAGTGGTGGAAAGAATCTTTCTTGCACTGAGGTCTGCTTATTGTAAATATCTTGTACTTGTTTTTACACCTTTTAATGTCAAAGTTGGCCTCTGTGCTTCTTCAGTGGTGGAAAGACTCTTTCTTGCACTGAGGTCTGCTTATTGTAAATATCTTGTACTTGTTTTTACACCTTTTAATGTCAAAGTTGGCCTCTTTGAGTGGTGGAAAGACTCTTTCTTGCACTGAGGTCTGCTTATTGTAAATATCTTGTACTTGTTTTTACACCTTTTAATGTCAAAGTTGGCCTCTGTGCTTTTTCAGTGTTGGAAAGACTCTTTCTTGCACTGAGGTCTGCTTATTGTAAATATCTTGTACTTGTTTTTACACCTTTTAATGTCAAAGTTGGCCTCTTTGAGTGTTGGAAAGACTCTTTCTTGCACTGAGGTCTGCTTATTGTAAATATCTTGTAGTTGTTTGAACACCTTTTAATGTCAAAGTTGGCCTCTGTGCTTTTTCAGTGGTGGAAAGACTCTTGCACTGAGGTCTGCTTATTGTAAATATCTTGTACTTGTTTGAACACCTTTTAATGTCAAAGTTGGCCTCTTTGAGTGGTGGAAAGACTCTTTCTTGCACTGAGGTCTGCTTATTGTAAATATCTTGTACTTGTTTTTACACCTTTAAATGTCAAAGTTGGCATCTGTGCTTTTTCAGTGGTGGAAAGACTCTTTCTTGCACTGAGGTCTGCTTATTGTAAATATCTTGTACTTGTTTTTACACCTTTTAATGTCAAAGTTGGCCTCTTTGAGTGGTGGAAAGACTCTTTCTTGCACTGAGGTCTGCTTATTGTAAATATCTTGTACTTGTTTTTACACCTTTTAATGTCAAAGTTGGCCTCTTTGAGTGGTGGAAAGACTCTTTCTTGCACTGACGTCTGCTTATTGTAAATATCTTGTACTTGTTTTTACACCTTTTAATGTCAAAGTTGGCCTCTTTGAGTGGTGGAAAGACTCTTTCTTGCACTGAGGTCTGCTTATTGTAAATATCTTGTACTTGTTTTTACACCTTTAAATGTCAAAGTTGGCATCTGTGCTTTTTCAGTGGTGGAAAGACTCTTTCTCACACTGAGGTCTGCTTATTGTACTTGTTTCTACACCTTTAAATGTCAAAGTTGGCCTCTGTGCTTTTTCAGTGGTGGAAAGAATCTTTCTCACACTGAGGTCTGCTTATTGTAAATATCTTGTACTTGTTTTTACACCTTTTAATGTCAAAGTTGGCCTCTGTGCTTCTTCAGTGGTGGAAAGACTCTTTCTTGCACTGAGGTCTGCTTATTGTAAATATCTTGTACTTGTTTTTACACCTTTTAATGTCAAAGTTGGCCTCTGTGCTTCTTCAGTGTTGGAAAGACTCTTTCTTGCACTGAGGTCTGCTTATTGTAAATATCTTGTAGTTGTTTGAACACCTTTTAATGTCAAAGTTGGCCTCTGTGCTTTTTCAGTGGTGGAAAGACTCTTGCACTGAGGTCTGCTTATTGTAAATATCTTGTACTTGTTTTTACACCTTTTAATGTCAAAGTTGGCCTCTGTGCTTCTTCAGTGTTGGAAAGACTCTTTCTCACACTGAGGTCTGCTTATTGTACTTGTTTCTACACCTTTAAATGTCAAAGTTGGCCTCTGTGCTTTTTCAGTGGTGGAAAGAATCTTTCTTGCACTGAGGTCTGCTTATTGTAAATATCTTGTACTTGTTTTTACACCTTTTAATGTCAAAGTTGGCCTCTGTGCTTCTTCAGTGGTGGAAAGACTCTTTCTCACACTGAGGTCTGCTTATTGTAAATATCTTGTACTTGTTTTTACACCTTTTAATGTCAAAGTTGGCATCTGTGCTTTTTCAGTGGTGGAAAGAATCTTTCTTGCACTGAGGTCTGCTTATTGTAAATATCTTGTACTTGTTTTTACACCTTTTAATGTCAAAGTTGGCCTCTTTGAGTGGTGGAAAGACTCTTTCTTGCACTGAGGTCTGCTTATTGTAAATATCTTGTACTTGTTTTTACACCTTTAAATGTCAATGTTGGCCTCTGTGCTTCTTCGGTGATGGAAAGACTCTTTCTTGCACTGAGGTCTGCTTATTGTAAATATCTTGTACTTGTTTTTACACCTTTTAATGTCAAAGTTGGCCTCTGTGCTTCTTCAGTGGTGGACTCTTTCTTGCACTGACGTCTGCTTATTGTAAATATCTTGTACTTGTTTTTACACCTTTTAATGTCAAAGTTGGCCTCTTTGAGTGGTGGAAAGACTCTTTCTCACACTGAGGTCTGCTTATTGTACTTGTTTCTACACCTTTAAATGTCAAAGTTGGCCTCTGTGCTTTTTCAGTGGTGGAAAGAATCTTTCTTGCACTGAGGTCTGCTTATTGTAAATATCTTGTACTTGTTTTTACACCTTTTAATGTCAAAGTTGGCCTCTGTGCTTTTTCAGTGGTGGACTCTTTCTTGCACTGACGTCTGCTTATTGTAAATATCTTGTACTTGTTTTTACACCTTTTAATGTCAAAGTTGGCCTCTTTGAGTGGTGGAAAGACTCTTTCTTGCACTGAGGTCTGCTTATTGTAAATATCTTGTAGTTGTTTGAACACCTTTTAATGTCAATGTTGGCCTCTGTGCTTTTTCAGTGGTTGAAAGACTCTTGCACTGAGGTCTGCTTATTGTAAATATCTTGCACTTGTTTTTACACCTTTTAATGTCAAAGTTGGCCTCTGTGCTTCTTCAGTTTTGGAAAGACTTTCTTGCACTGAGGTCTGCTTATTGTAAATATCTTGTACTTGTTTTTACACCTTTTAATGTCAAAGTTGGCCTCTGTGCTTCTTCAGTGTTGGAAAGACTCTTTCTCACACTGAGGTCTGCTTATTGTACTTGTTTCTACACCTTTAAATGTCAAAGTTGGCCTCTGCTTTTTCAGTGGTGGAAAGACTCTTTCTTGCACTGAGGTCTGCTTATTGTAAATATCTTGTACTTGTTTTTACACCTTTTAATGTCAAAGTTGGCCTCTGTGCTTCTTCAGTGGTGGAAAGACTCTTTCTTGCACTGAGGTCTGCTTATTGTAAATATCTTGTACTTGTTTTTACACCTTTTAATGTCAAAGTTGGCCTCTGTGCTTTTTCAGTGGTGGAAAGACTCTTTCTTGCACTGAGGTCTGCTTATTGTACTTGTTTCTACACCTTTAAATGTCAAAGTTGGCCTTTGTGCTTTTTCAGTGGTGGAAAGACTCTTTCTCACACTGAGGTCTGCTTATTGTAAATATCTTGTACTTGTTTTTACACCTTTTAATGTCAAAGTTGGCCTCTGTGCTTCTTCAGTGATGGAAAGACTCTTTCTCACACTGAGGTCTGCTTATTGTAAATATCTTGTACTTGTTTTTACACCTTTTAATGTCAAAGTTGGCCTCTGTGCTTCTTCAGTGATGGAAAGACTCTTTCTTGCACTGAGGTCTGCTTATTGTAAATATCTTGTACTTGTTTTTACACCTTTTAATGTCAAAGTTGGCCTCTGTGCTTCTTCAGTGATGGAAAGACTCTTTCTCACACTGAGGTCTGCTTATTGTAAATATCTTGTACTTGTTTTTACACCTTTTAATGTCAAAGTTGGCCTCTGTGCTTTTTCAGTGGTGGACTCTTTCTTGCACTGAGGTCTGCTTATTGTAAATATCTTGTACTTGTTTTTACACCTTTAAATGTCAAAGTTGGCATCTGTGCTTTTTCAGTGTTGGAAAGACTCTTTCTTGCACTGAGGTCTGCTTATTGTAAATATCTTGTACTTGTTTTTACACCTTTTAATGTCAAAGTTGGCCTCTGTGCTTTTTCAGTGGTGGACTCTTTCTTGCACTGACGTCTGCTTATTGTAAATATCTTGTACTTGTTTTTACACCTTTAAATGTCAAAGTTGGCATCTGTGCTTTTTCAGTGGTGGAAAGACTCTTTCTTGCACTAAGGTCTGCTTATTGTACTTGTTTCTACACCTTTAAATGTCAAAGTTGGCCTCTGTGCTTTTTCAGTGTTGGAAAGACTCTTTCTTGCACTGAGGTCTGCTTATTGTAAATATCTTGTACTTGTTTTTACACCTTTTAATGTCAAAGTTGGCCTCTTTGAGTGGTGGAAAGACTCTTTCTTGCACTGAGGTCTGCTTATTGTAAATATCTTGTACTTGTTTTTACACCTTTAAATGTCAAAGTTGGCATCTGTGCTTTTTCAGTGGTGGAAAGACTCTTTCTTGCACTAAGGTCTGCTTATTGTACTTGTTTCTACACCTTTAAATGTCAAAGTTGGCCTCTGTGCTTTTTCAGTGATGGAAAGACACTTTCTTGCACTGAGGTCTGCTTATTGTAAATATCTTGTACTTGTTTTTACACCTTTTAATGTCAAAGTTGGCCTCTGTGCTTCTTCAGTTTTTGAAAGACTTTCTTGCACTGAGGTCTGCTTATTGTAAATATCTTGTACTTGTTTTTACACCTTTTAATGTCAAAGTTGGCCTCTGTGCTTCTTCAGTGTTGGAAAGACTCTTTCTCACACTGAGGTCTGCTTATTGTACTTGTTTCTACACCTTTAAATGTCAAAGTTGGCCTCTGTGCTTTTTCAGTGGTGGAAAGAATCTTTCTTGCACTGAGGTCTGCTTATTGTAAATATCTTGTACTTGTTTTTACACCTTTTAATGTCAAAGTTGGCCTCTGTGCTTCTTCAGTGGTGGAAAGACTCTTTCTTGCACTGAGGTCTGCTTATTGTAAATATCTTGTACTTGTTTTTACACCTTTTAATGTCAAAGTTGGCCTCTGTGCTTTTTCAGTGGTGGAAAGACTCTTTCTTGCACTGAGGTCTGCTTATTGTACTTGTTTCTACACCTTTAAATGTCAAAGTTGGCCTTTGTGCTTTTTCAGTGGTGGAAAGACTCTTTCTCACACTGAGGTCTGCTTATTGTAAATATCTTGTACTTGTTTTTACACCTTTTAATGTCAAAGTTGGCCTCTTTGAGTGGTGGAAAGACTCTTTCTTGCACTGAGGTCTGCTTGTTGTAAATATCTTGTACTTGTTTTTACACCTTTTAATGTCAAAGTTGGCCTCTGTGCTTTTTCAGTGTTGGAAAGACTCTTTCTTGCAGTGAGGTCTGCTTATTGTAAATATCTTGTACTTGTTTTTACACCTTTTAATGTCAAAGTTGGCCTCTGTGCTTTTTCAGTGGTGGACTCTTTCTTGCACTGACGTCTGCTTATTGTAAATATCTTGTACTTGTTTTTACACCTTTAAATGTCAAAGTTGGCATCTGTGCTTTTTCAGTGGTGGAAAGACTCTTTCTTGCACTGAGGTCTGCTTATTGTACTTGTTTCTACACCTTTAAATGTCAAAGTTGGCCTTTGTGCTTTTTCAGTGGTGGAAAGACTCTTTCTTGCACTAAGGTCTGCTTATTGTAAATATCTTGTACTTGTTTTTACACCTTTTAATGTCAAAGTTGGCCTCTTTGAGTGGTGGAAAGACTCTTTCTTGCACTGAGGTCTGCTTATTGTAAATATCTTGTACTTGTTTTTACACCTTTTAATGTCAAAGTTGGCCTCTGTGCTTCTTCAGTGTTGGAAAGACTCTTTCTCACACTGAGGTCTGCTTATTGTACTTGTTTTTACACCTTTTAATGTCAAAGTTGGCATCTGTGCTTTTTCAGTGGTGGAAAGAATCTTTCTTGCACTGAGGTCTGCTTATTGTAAATATCTTGTACTTGTTTTTACACCTTTTAATATCAAAGTTGGCCTCTTTGAGTGGTGGAAAGACTCTTTCTTGCACTGAGGTCTGCTTATTGTAAATATCTTGTACTTGTTTTTACACCTTTTAATGTCAAAGTTGGCCTCTGTGCTTTTTCAGTGTTGGAAAGACTCTTTCTCACACTGAGGTCTGCTTATTGTAAATATCTTGTACTTGTTTTTACACCTTTTAATATCAAAGTTGGCCTCTTTGAGTGGTGGAAAGACTCTTTCTTGCACTGAGGTCTGCTTATTGTAAATATCTTGTACTTGTTTTTACACCTTTTAATATCAAAGTTGGCCTCTTTGAGTGGTGGAAAGACTCTTTCTTGCACTGATGTCTGTTTATTGTAAATATCTTGTAGTTGTTTGAACACCTTTTAATGTCAAAGTTGGCCTTTGTGCTTCTTCAGTTTTGGAAAGACTCTTTCTTGCACTGAGGTCTGCTTATTGTAAATATCTTGTACTTGTTTTTACACCTTTTAATGTCAAAGTTGGCCTCTGTGCTTTTTCAGTGGTGGAAAGACTCTTTCTTGCACTGAGGTCTGCTTATTGTACTTGTTTCTATACCTTTAAATGTCAAAGTTGGCCTCTGTGCTTTTTCAGTGGTGGAAAGAATCTTTCTTGCACTGAGGTCTGCTTATTGTAAATATCTTGTACTTGTTTTTACACCTTTTAATGTCAAAGTTGGCATCTGTGCTTTTTCAGTGGTGGAAAGAATCTTTCTTGCACTGAGGTCTGCTTATTGTAAATATCTTGTACTTGTTTTTACACCTTTTAATGTCAAAGTTGGCCTCTTTGAGTGGTGGAAAGACTCTTTCTTGCACTGATGTCTGCTTATTGTAAATATCTTGTAGTTGTTTGAACACCTTTTAATGTCAAAGTTGGCCTTTGTGCTTCTTCAGTTTTGGAAAGACTCTTTCTTGCACTGAGGTCTGCTTATTGTAAATATCTTGTACTTGTTTTTACACCTTTTAATGTCAAAGTTGGCCTCTGTGCTTCTTCAGTGTTGGAAAGACTCTTTCTCACACTGAGGTCTGCTTATTGTACTTGTTTTTACACCTTTTAATGTCAAAGTTGGCATCTGTGCTTTTTCAGTGGTGGAAAGAATCTTTCTTGCACTGAGGTCTGCTTATTGTAAATATCTTGTACTTGTTTTTACACCTTTTAATATCAAAGTTGGCCTCTTTGAGTGGTGGAAAGACTCTTTCTCACACTGAGGTCTGCTTATTGTACTTGTTTCTATACCTTTAAATGTCAAAGTTGGCCTCTGTGCTTTTTCAGTGGTGGAAAGAATCTTTCTTGCACTGAGGTCTGCTTATTGTAAATAGCTTGTACTTGTTTTTACACCTTTTAATGTCAAAGTTGGCATCTGTGCTTTTTCAGTGGTGGAAAGAATCTTTCTTGCACTGAGGTCTGCTTATTGTAAATATCTTGTACTTGTTTTTACACCTTTTAATGTCAAAGTTGGCCTCTTTGAGTGGTGGAAAGACTCTTTCTTGCACTGATGTCTGTTTATTGTAAATATCTTGTAGTTGTTTGAACACCTTTTAATGTCAAAGTTGGCCTTTGTGCTTCTTCAGTTTTGGAAAGACTCTTTCTTGCACTGAGGTCTGCTTATTGTAAATATCTTGTACTTGTTTTTACACCTTTTAATGTCAAAGTTGGCCTCTGTGCTTTTTCAGTGTTGGAAAGACTCTTTCTTGCACTGAGGTCTGCTTATTGTACTTGTTTCTATACCTTTAAATGTCAAAGTTGGCCTCTGTGCTTTTTCAGTGGTGGAAAGAATCTTTCTTGCACTGAGGTCTGCTTATTGTAAATATCTTGTACTTGTTTTTACACCTTTTAATGTCAAAGTTGGCATCTGTGCTTTTTCAGTGGTGGAAAGAATCTTTCTTGCACTGATGTCTGCTTATTGTAAATATCTTGTAGTTGTTTGAACACCTTTTAATGTCAAAGTTGGCCTTTGTGCTTCTTCAGTTTTGGAAAGACTCTTTCTTGCACTGAGGTCTGCTTATTGTAAATATCTTGTAGTTGTTTGAACACCTTTTAATGTCAAAGTTGGCCTCTGTGCTTCTTCAGTGTGGGAAAGACTTTCTCACACTGAGGTCTGCTTATTGTACTTGTTTCTATACCTTTAAATGTCAAAGTTGGCCTCTGTGCTTTTTCAGTGGTGGAAAGAATCTTTCTTGCACTGAGGTCTGCTTATTGTAAATATCTTGTACTTGTTTTTACACCTTTTAATGTCAAAGTTGGCATCTGTGCTTTTTCAGTGGTGGAAAGAATCTTTCTTGCACTGAGGTCTGCTTATTGTAAATATCTTGTAGTTGTTTGAACACCTTTTAATGTCAAAGTTGGCCTCTGTGCTTCTTCAGTTTTGGAAAGACTCTTTCTTGCACTGAGGTCTGCTTATTGTAAATATCTTGTACTTGTTTTTACACCTTTTAATGTCAAAGTTGGCCTCTGTGCTTTTTCAGTGGTGGAAAGACTCTTGCACTGAGGTCTGCTTATTGTAAATATCTTGTACTTGTTTTTACACCTTTTAATGTCAAAGTTGGCCTCTGTGCTTCTTCAGTGTTGGAAAGACTCTTTCACACACTGAGGTCTGCTTATTGTACTTGTTTCTACACCTTTAAATGTCAAAGTTGGCCTCTGTGCTTTTTCAGTGGTGGAAAGACTCTTTCTTGCACTGAGGTCTGCTTATTGTAAATATCTTGTACTTGTTTTTACACCTTTTAATGTCAAAGTTGGCCTCTGTGCTTCTTCAGTGTTGGAAAGACTCTTTCACACACTGAGGTCTGCTTATTGTACTTGTTTCTACACCTTTAAATGTCAAAGTTGGCCTCTGTGCTTTTTCAGTGGTGGAAAGAATCTTTCTTGCACTGAGGTCTGCTTATTGTAAATATCTTGTACTTGTTTTTACACCTTTTAATGTCAAAGTTGGCCTTTGTGCTTTTTCAGTGGTGGAAAGACTCCTTCTCACACTGAGGTCTGCTTATTGTAAATATCTTGTACTTGTTTTTACACCTTTTAATGTCAAAGTTGGCCTTTGTGCTTCTTCAGTTTTGGAAAGACTCTTTCTCACACTGAGGTCTGCTTATTGTAAATATCTTGTACTTGTTTTTACACCTTTTAATGTCAAAGTTGGCCTTTGTGCTTCTTCAGTTTTGGAAAGACTCTTTCTTGCACTGAGGTCTGCTTGTTGTAAATATCTTGTACTTGTTTTTACACCTTTTAATGTCAAAGTTGGCCTCTGTGCTTTTTCAGTGGTGGAAAGACTCTTTCTTGCACTGAGGTCTGCTTATTGTACTTGTTTCTATACCTTTAAATGTCAAAGTTGGCCTCTGTGCTTTTTCAGTGGTGGAAAGAATCTTTCTTGCACTGAGGTCTGCTTATTGTAAATATCTTGTACTTGTTTTTACACCTTTTAATGTCAAAGTTGGCATCTGTGCTTTTTCAGTGGTGGAAAGAATCTTTCTTGCACTGATGTCTGCTTATTGTAAATATCTTGTAGTTGTTTGAACACCTTTTAATGTCAAAGTTGGCCTTTGTGCTTCTTCAGTTTTGGAAAGACTCTTTCTTGCACTGAGGTCTGCTTATTGTAAATATCTTGTACTTGTTTTTACACCATTTAATGTCAAAGTTGGCCTCTGTGCTTTTTCAGTGGTGGAAAGACTCTTTCTTGCACTGAGGTCTGCTTATTGTAAATATCTTGTACTTGTTTTTACACCTTTTAATGTCAAAGTTGGCCTCTGTGCTTTTTCAGTGGTGGAAAGACTCTTTCTTGCACTGAGGTCTGCTTATTGTAAATATCTTGTACTTGTTTTTACACCTTTTAATGTCAAAGTTGGCCTCTGTGCTTCTTCAGTGTTGGAAAGACTCTTTCTCACACTGAGGTCTGCTTATTGTACTTGTTTTTACACCTTTTAATGTCAAAGTTGGCATCTGTGCTTTTTCAGTGGTGGAAAGAATCTTTCTTGCACTGAGGTCTCCTTATTGTAAATATCTTGTACTTGTTTTTACACCTTTTAATATCAAAGTTGGCCTCTTTGAGTGGTGGAAAGAATCTTTCTTGCACTGAGGTCTGCTTATTGTAAATATCTTGTACTTGTTTTTACACCTTTTAATATCAAAGTTGGCCTCTTTGAGTGGTGGAAAGAATCTTTCTTGCACAGAGGTCTGCTTATTGTAAATATCTTGTACTTGTTTTTACACCTTTTAATATCAAAGTTGGCCTCTTTGAGTGGTGGAAAGACTCTTTCTTGCACTGAGGTCTGCTTATTGTAAATATCTTGTACTTGTTTTTACACCTTTTAATGTCAAAGTTGGCCTCTGTGCTTCTTCAGTGTGGGAAAGACTTTCTCACACTGAGGTCTGCTTATTGTACTTGTTTCTATACCTTTAAATGTCAAAGTTGGCCTCTGTGCTTTTTCAGTGGTGGAAAGAATCTTTCTTGCACTGAGGTCTGCTTATTGTAAATATCTTGTACTTGTTTTTACACCTTTTAATGTCAAAGTTGGCATCTGTGCTTTTTCAGTGGTGGAAAGAATCTTTCTTGCACTGAGGTCTGCTTATTGTAAATATCTTGTAGTTGTTTGAACACCTTTTAATGTCAAAGTTGGCCTCTGTGCTTCTTCAGTTTTGGAAAGACTCTTTCTTGCACTGAGGTCTGCTTATTGTAAATATCTTGTACTTGTTTTTACACCTTTTAATGTCAAAGTTGGCCTCTGTGCTTCTTCAGTGGTGGAAAGAATCTTTCTTGCACTGAGGTCTGCTTATTGTAAATATCTTGTACTTGTTTTTACACCTTTTAATGTCAAAGTTGGCCTCTGTGCTTCTTCAGTGGTGGAAAGACTCTTTCTTGCACTGAGGTCTGCTTATTGTAAATATCTTGTACTTGTTTTTACACCTTTTAATGTCAAAGTTTGCCTTTGTGCTTTTTCAGTGGTGGAAAGACTCCTTCTCACACTGAGGTCTGCTTATTGTAAATATCTTGTACTTGTTTTTACACCTTTTAATGTCAAAGTTGGCCTCTGTGCTTTTTCAGTGGTGGAAAGACTCTTGCACTGAGGTCTGCTTATTGTAAATATCTTGTACTTGTTTCTACACCTTTAAATGTCAAAGTTGGCCTCTGTGCTTTTTCAGTGGTGGAAAGACTCTTTCTTGCACTGAGGTCTGCTTATTGTAAATATCTTGTACTTGTTTTTACACCTTTTAATGTCAAAGTTGGCCTCTGTGCTTCTTCAGTGTTGGAAAGACTCTTTCACACACTGAGGTCTGCTTATTGTACTTGTTTCTACACCTTTAAATGTCAAAGTTGGCCTCTGTGCTTTTTCAGTGGTGGAAAGACTCTTTCTTGCACTGAGGTCTGCTTATTGTAAATATCTTGTACTTGTTTTTACACCTTTTAATGTCAAAGTTGGCCTTTGTGCTTCTTCAGTTTTGGAAAGACTCTTTCTTGCACTGACGTCTGCTTATTGTAAATATCTTGTACTTGTTTTTACACCTTTTAATGTCAAAGTTGGCCTCTGTGCTTCTTCAGTGTTGGAAAGACTCTTTCTCACACTGAGGTCTGCTTATTGTAAATATCTTGTACTTGTTTTTACACCTTTTAATGTCAAAGTTGGCCTCTTTGAGTGGTGGAAAGACTCTTTCTTGCACTGAGGTCTGCTTATTGTAAATATCTTGTACTTGTTTTTACACCTTTAAATGTCAAAGTTGGCATCTGTGCTTTTTCAGTGGTGGAAAGACTCTTTCTTGCACTGAGGTCTGCTTATTGTAAATATCTTGTACTTGTTTTTACACCTTTTAATGTCAAAGTTGGCCTCTGTGCTTCTTCAGTGTTGGAAAGACTCTTTCTTGCACTGAGGTCTGCTTATTGTACTTGTTTCTACACCTTTAAATGTCAAAGTTGGCCTCTGTGCTTTTTCAGTGGTGGAAAGAATCTTTCTTGCACTGAGGTCTGCTTATTGTAAATATCTTGTACTTGTTTTTACACCTTTTAATGTCAAAGTTGGCCTCTTTGAGTGGTGGAAAGACTCTTCCTTGCACTGAGGTCTGCTTATTGTAAATATCTTGTACTTGTTTTTACACCTTTTAATGTCAAAGTTGGCCTCTGTGCTTTTTCAGTGGTGGAAAGAATCTTTCTTGCACTGAGGTCTGCTTATTGTAAATATCTTGTACTTGTTTTTACACCTTTTAATGTCAAAGTTGGCATCTGTGCTTTTTCAGTGGTGGAAAGAATCTTTCTTGCACTGAGGTCTGCTTATTGTAAATATCTTGTACTTGTTTTTACACCTTTTAATGTCAAAGTTGGCCTCTGTGCTTTTTCAGTGGTGTAAAGACTCTTTCTCACACTGAGGTCTGCTTATTGTAAATATCTTGTAGTTGTTTGAACACCTTTTAATGTCAAAGTTGGCCTCTGTGCTTCTTCAGTGGTGGAAAGACCCTTGCACTGAGGTGTGCTTATTGTAAATATCTTGTACTTGTTTTTACACCTTTTAATGTCAAAGTTGGCCTCTTTGAGTGGTGGAAAGACTCTTTCTTGCACTGAGGTCTGCTTATTGTAAATATCTTGTACTTGTTTTTACACCTTTAAATGTCAAAGTTGGCATCTGTGCTTTTTCAGTGGTGGAAAGACTCTTTCTTGCACTGAGGTCTGCTTATTGTAAATATCTTGTACTTGTTTTTACACCTTTTAATGTCAAAGTTGGCCTCTGTGCTTCTTCAGTGTTGGAAAGACTCTTTCTTGCACTGAGGTCTGCTTATTGTACTTGTTTCTACACCTTTAAATGTCAAAGTTGGCCTCTGTGCTTTTTCAGTGGTGGAAAGAATCTTTCTTGCACTGAGGTCTGCTTATTGTAAATATCTTGTACTTGTTTTTACACCTTTTAATGTCAAAGTTGGCCTCTTTGAGTGGTGGAAAGACTCTTCCTTGCACTGAGGTCTGCTTATTGTAAATATCTTGTACTTGTTTTTACACCTTTTAATGTCAAAGTTGGCCTCTGTGCTTTTTCAGTGGTGGAAAGAATCTTTCTTGCACTGAGGTCTGCTTATTGTAAATATCTTGTACTTGTTTTTACACCTTTTAATGTCAAAGTTGGCATCTGTGCTTTTTCAGTGGTGGAAAGAATCTTTCTTGCACTGAGGTCTGCTTATTGTAAATATCTTGTACTTGTTTTTACACCTTTTAATGTCAAAGTTGGCCTCTGTGCTTTTTCAGTGGTGGAAAGACTCTTTCTCACACTGAGGTCTGCTTATTGTAAATATCTTGTAGTTGTTTGAACACCTTTTAATGTCAAAGTTGGCCTCTGTGCTTCTTCAGTGGTGGAAAGACCCTTGCACTGAGGTGTGCTTATTGTAAATATCTTGTACTTGTTTTTACACCTTTTAATGTCAAAATTGGCCTTTGTGCTTCTTCCGTTTTGGAAAGACTCTTTCTTGCACTGAGGTCTGCTTATTGTAAATATCTTGTACTTGTTTTTACACCTTTTAATGTCAAAGTTGGCCTCTGTGCTTTTTCAGTGTTGGAAAGACTCTTTCTTGCACTGAGGTCTGCTTATTGTAAATATCTTGTACTTGTTTTTACACCTTTTAATGTCAAAGTTGGCCTCTTTGAGTGGTGGAAAGACTCTTTCTTGCACTGATGTCTGTTTATTGTAAATATCTTGTAGTTGTTTGAACACCTTTTAATGTCAAAGTTGGCCTCTGTGCTTCTTCAGTGTGGGAAAGACTTTCTCACACTGAGGTCTGCTTATTGTACTTGTTTCTATACCTTTAAATGTCAAAGTTGGCCTCTGTGCTTTTTCAGTGGTGGAAAGAATCTTTCTTGCACTGAGGTCTGCTTATTGTAAATATCTTGTACTTGTTTTTACACCTTTTAATGTCAAAGTTGGCATCTGTGCTTTTTCAGTGGTGGAAAGAATCTTTCTTGCACTGAGGTCTGCTTATTGTAAATATCTTGTACTTGTTTTTACACCTTTTAATGTCAAAGTTGGCCTCTTTGAGTGGTGGAAAGACTCTTTCTTGCACTGATGTCTGTTTATTGTAAATATCTTGTACTTGTTTTTACACCTTTTAATGTCAAGGTTGGCCTCTGTGCTTCTTCAGTTTTGGAAAGACTCTTTCTTGCACTGAGGTCTGCTTATTGTAAATATCTTGTACTTGTTTTTACACCTTTTAATGTCAAAGTTGGCCTCTGTGCTTTTTCAGTGGTGGACTCTTTCTTGCACTGAGGTCTGCTTATTGTAAATATCTTGTACTTGTTTTTACACCTTTTAATGTCAAAGTTGGCCTCTGTGCTTCTTCAGTGGTGGAAAGAATCTTTCTTGCACTGAGGTCTGCTTATTGTAAATATCTTGTACTTGTTTTTACACCTTTTAATGTCAAAGTTGGCCTCTGTGCTTTTTCAGTGGTGGAAAGAATCTTTCTTGCACTGAGGTCTGCTTATTGTAAATATCTTGTACTTGTTTTTACACCTTTTAATGTCAAAGTTGGCCTCTTTGAGTGGTGGAAAGACTCTTTCTTGCACTGAGGTCTGCTTATTGTAAATATCTTGTACTTGTTTTTACACCTTTTAATGTCAAAGTTGGCCTCTGTGCTTTTTCAGTGGTGGAAAGAATCTTTCTTGCACTGAGGTCTGCTTATTGTAAATATCTTGTACTTGTTTTTACACCTTTTAATGTCAAAGTTGGCCTCTGTGCTTTTTCAGTGGTGTAAAGACTCTTTCTCACACTGAGGTCTGCTTATTGTAAATATCTTGTAGTTGTTTGAACACCTTTTAATGTCAAAGTTGGCCTCTGTGCTTCTTCAGTGGTGGAAAGACCCTTGCACTGAGGTGTGCTTATTGTAAATATCTTGTACTTGTTTTTACACCTTTTAATGTCAAAGTTGGCCTCTGTGCTTCTTCAGTGATGGAAAGACACTTTCTTGCACTGAGGTCTGCTTATTGTAAATATCTTGTACTTGTTTTTACACCTTTTAATGTCAAAATTGGCCTCTGTGCTTCTTCAGTTTTGGAAAGACTCTTTCTTGCACTGAGGTCTGCTTATTGTAAATATCTTGTACTTGTTTTTACACCTTTTAATGTCAAAGTTGGCCTCTGTGCTTTTTCAGTGGTGGAAAGACTCTTTCTTGCACTGAGGTCTGCTTATTGTAAATATCTTGTACTTGTTTTTACACCTTTTAATGTCAAAGTTGGCATCTGTGCTTTTTCAGTGGTGGAAAGACTCTTTCTTGCACTGAGGTCTGCTTATTGTAAATATCTTGTACTTGTTTTTACACCTTTTAATGTCAAAGTTGGCATCTGTGCTTTTTCAGTGGTGGAAAGACTCTTTCTTGCACTGAGGTCTGCTTATTGTAAATATCTTGTACTTGTTTTTACACCTTTTAATGTCAAAGTTGGCATCTGTGCTTTTTCAGTGGTGGAAAGACTCTTTCTTGCACTGAGGTCTGCTTATTGTAAATATCTTGTACTTGTTTGAACACCTTTTAATGTCAAAGTTGGCCTCTGTGCTTTTTCAGTGTTGGAAAGACTCTTTCTTGCACTGAGGTCTGCTTATTGTAAATATCTTGTACTTGTTTTTACACCTTTTAATGTCAAAGTTGGCATCTGTGCTTTTTCAGTGGTAGAAAGACACTTTCTTGCACTGAGGTCTGCTTATTGTAAATATCTTGTACTTGTTTTTACACCTTTTAATGTCAAAGTTGGCCTCTGTGCTTTTTCAGTGTTGGAAAGACTCTTTCTTGCACTGACGTCTGCTTATTGTAAATATCTTGTACTTGTTTTTACACCTTTTAATGTCAAAGTTGGCCTCTGTGCTTTTTCAGTGTTGGAAAGACTCTTTCTTGCACTGAGGTCTGCTTATTGTAAATATCTTGTACTTGTTTTTACCCCTTTTAATGTCAAAGTTGGCCTTTGTCCTTCTTCAGTGGTGGAAAGACTCTTTCTTGCACTGAGGTCTGCTGATTGTATCATTCAGCAGTCCTCCAGAAACAGCTAGTCAATGCTCTCTCTGAGACTTGACCTCAGTGATTCACTAGCAACTATCACACAACATCCAATCCCATCCATCCTAGAGTGCAGGGACGTGCAGAGAGGTTTAAAGGGGCGGGTGCTCAAAGTTAAAGAGGGGCACATTGAACCATGCTGAATAACAACAACACACATTCATCAAGAATCTAATATGGAAGGGCAGGGCTGTGTTGATCTGAGACTGTAGACATTAAAAAGTCCACAGGAGAGATGGTAGCTGATTAAACAAGTGTCATGAGATAATAACAAAATGCAAAGATTGGTGACAGCGCTTGGAACCATAAGGCAACGAAAAACTGTGACATAAACTCGGCTCTGCCTGTGAATCACTCTTTGCTTCTCTTCTTCCTTCCTTCCCATCATTTCATATATCACTCTCCACTTGCTGTCTATCTGAGAACAAGGCACAACTTGCTATTGCAATAAACTATAATCTAATTATCCAAACCTAACAACTCTTGTACTTAATCTATAATAAAATGATGACAGAAAAATGTTATAGCACTGCCTTTAGTAGCCTCATACAGCTCCTACTGTTTCCTCCTCATGTCCTTACCAGCCATGTCTGCACAATGTTATATCATGAGTAATATTTTTTTAAATCCAGCTAAATAAAACACACACATGCACACACAGTGACATTTTAGACCTTCTTCAGAATACTGTATATACTATGGGCATCCTTACATTATTATTTATTACTAGAGCTACAATAATAAAGCAATGAGGAGGGGGAAGTAATAAATATGAAATAATGTATTTATGATGATTCCATTTGTTTCACTATGCACTCTGTGCAGGGCAAAGCTTATTACATTTTTAAACTGTAGAGATACAATCATTTTACTGCTGTAAAATCCAACTTTTGTCTTATTTAAAATATAAATCTAATATAATCTGCTTCTTAATGTATGTTCTTTAAAATACAGCGTGTGTTTTTTAATATATTATAATTATAATAATTATTATGTGGACATGCATATTAGATCGTTTTTTAGTGAAATATAATCCCTCCAGAAAGGCAGGAAATGCCCAGAAACTTACTTTAAAACTAAATATGTTCCCTAAAACGGTGACAGAGCTACAGACCCATGACAGCCAGGTAGCCAGCAGCTATGACCAGCACTACTTGTGCAGTTAATAAAAGGACAGGTAATGTTTGTCGCGCTGTTGCACACACAGCACGCTCGTTTGTTTCAGTTCGTCAGTTGCAACAAGACAGCTTACCAACGTGTACGTAATAAGCTAATACTCCTGGGTGCTACACACTACAGTGTACGCTGTACACCTACTTACTGGGTTTGTCGCATCAGTCTGTGTCTCTGAGTTAACTTGTGTTTCTCCTACAGCTCCGGACCGCAAAAAATGCGCGTGCTCTTTGTGAGCTCGTTCCCGGCTCGTAACCAGCGCGTTCTGCCGTCGAGGGCGATCATTGGTTAAATGTGATCATGTGACTGATGCAAGCCAGATCCTTTTATTTAGCAAAACTATGATTAATAGTTAAATATTATTGTTGAGGGGCACAGACAGGACTCCGCACGCACACACACATAAAAAAAAATAAATAAATAAATAAAAAAAATTTAAAAGTTGCCTCAACAAAAGGGCACTTTGGGCACTCATCAGGAAAGGGGCGGGTGCTCAAGCCCCTCTAGCCCCCCCCCCCCCTCCCCTCTGCACGTCCCTGCTAGAGTGTGAGACACAGCGATTGGATCGTAGCATGAGGGAGGAGGAGCTCAGAATGTCCTTCAGCCAGCTGTGAAAATTCAGGACCAAATGTTCTTAATTACTTTACACTCATTAAATTGAGAGGTAGAGCCATCGTGAACATTCAGGTCTCTTCTCTGTGAGCTCTTTACCTCATGTTTATTTATTTAACCTTTATTTATACAGGCAGTCCCACTGAGACCTGCTGTCTCATTTACAATAGAAACACATGTGCCACAGGCTCTGCCTCGTACTCATCCAAATAGAGCTCTTCCTGTCAGAGAATTCAAAGCAACTAATTAAAACCAGCCAATCAGAATACAAAGGGAAATAATGCACATACACCTGCTTTTCTTGCTATTAAAGCCAAAACAACCTGTTCTGCATTGTTAGAATTACACAGAATTAACACGATTTAATAACAGTTCTGGTGATTATTGCTGCATTGTGGACATTACTTTGGTCTTCTTCTGTGACCTTATGGTTTCTTTTCTCTGCATCACACAAAGCAAAGAAATTCTTATTTTGGTTCCTTCAAATTATTGTCAGTGTTTCTGCATATTTATTCTTCTGTTTTTGTTCTGTGGTTATACTGGCCATGTTTCACATGCTGGCACTTTGATATTTTTGTCTCATTTTAGTACCATTATTTCTGTATAGAGTCATGTAATAACAACAGCACCTTTTTACAGTCACGAAGCTTAAAAAGCTGATAAAAGTTTACAGTCCAACAATGCCGCTTATTTATATTTGTTTGTTTTAATGCGCAGCTCTTCCTCGAGCATAAACCCAGACTCACCTGAGTCAGAGTGGCTCAGGTGAGTCTCGGCCATCATGTTGTCTTTTCTAGATCCAAAAGTGACAATTTTTTTTAACACTACCTTATTAAGGTGGCCACCCTGATTACCAAGATGTATTTATTAATTGCGCAGGTGTTAGGTGAACCCATTCATACTGAGTACTAATATTAATAAAATAATTGTCACTCTGCAAAACTGAAGGATCATGGATGCAATGTTCACAGCAGCTGTGATACTTGGACACTGATTAATGCAGAACAAGTGTCACAATTGGCCAGTCTGAGGGGAAGTGCCACTAAATGTTTGCTCCAACCCTGAAATACATTGCAGTGCCTTTCCCACAGTCCTCCAGTCTGAGCTTACTCACCCATATGGAAAAGATATATATAAATCCTATAAAGTTTGTATCTGTCTTGTGTGAAACTTGTATGAAAAGCATATAAGTGTGAAAACAGATATAAGATCCCTTGAAAAATTATATAATGAAACTTGTATGTTTTGGATACTTACTAAAACAATGTATGAAAGTAATGCGAAAGTGGCCACTTTCATGAGTAAATCATGTAAGCCTTATATGATTTACTCATGAAAGTGGCCACTTTCATGAGTAATCACATATAAGTTTTTACTATTTCTTTTCCGTATGGGCAGACTCATGTTGAAGTCAAAGATCAACTCGTGGTGTGTATTTGTGTTAAATATGTGCAGCCAGCTCGAGGAAGCGTCCCGGGGGGAAGGAAGCTGGTTTAGACAACACCCTGAAATCTGAGAGCTGCACCTGAATCAGCTGACTGGCCCTCCAGTTCATTTCCTGTTTCATCAAGTCACTGTCAGAGTGCGTAGAGCAGCGAATTAACTTGTACAAGTTTACAGCACCTCCAAATCTGAGGCCATGGTTCTCAGCCGGAAAAGGGTGGAGTGCCCACTCCGGGTCGGGGATGAGTTCCTGCCCCAAGTGGAGGAGTTCAAGTATCTCGGGGTCTTGTTCGCGAGTGATGGGAGAAGGGAGCCGGAGATCGACAGACGGATTGGGGCTGCAGCTGCAGTAATGCGGACGCTGCACCGGTCCGTCGTGGGGAAGAGGGAGCTGAGTGTAAAAGCGAAGCTCTCAATTTACCGGTCGATCTACGTCCCTACCCTCACCTATGGCCACGAGCTTCCTCCGAAGGGTGGCTGGCCTCTCCCTTAGAGATAGGGTGAGAAGTTCGGCCATCCGGGAGGGGCTCAGAGTAGAGCAGCTGCTGCTCCACATCGAAAGGAGCCAGCTGAGGTGGTTCGGGCATCTGACAAGGATGCCCCCTGGGCGCCTCCTGGGTGAGGTGTTCCAGGCATGTCCCACCGGGAGGAGGCCCCGGGGCAGACCCAGGACACGCTGGAGAGATTATATCTCTCGGCTGGCCTGGGAACGCCTTGGTATTCCCCCGGATAAGCTGGAGGAGGTGGCTGGGGAGAGGGAGGTCTGGGCCTCTTTGCTTAGGCTGCTGCCCCCGCGACCCGGCCCCGGACAAAGCGGATGAAAATGGATGGATGGATGGAAGTTTACATTTTTACAAACACTGAAATCCCAAATTTATGATAGTTTGCTGTTTTTATACTTATTCATTTGTCAACATATAAGAGCGGAGACAGTGATTACATCACACATTTATCATCATCTCGTCTCATTTTCTGTTACACATTAATCATGAGTGATTTGTCTTATAAGCTGACTGATAGAAAATTGTCACAGTTGGATCTTAGAGATGTAAGCATGAGGCTAAAATGACTTTAACACTGAACTAAACATGTGTAAAGTAAGGTTTAAAATGCAGCTGCAGACACTTTGTTCTGAACATTGTTCCAAATGTGTTTATTACATAAATAACATTTTATTTTCTCTGTAGCACTTCAGGGATTTCATAAGTTGTTTGTTTGTTTTTCGTGGAAACTGGGTCCAAATGGCTCTTTGGGGCTTAAAGGTTGCCGATCCCCTGGCTTAGGAAGACAGACTGAGCCAGAGCCCAGTACGGGACACCTGCCTCTACATGCTTCACCTCTCGCTATCTGTCGCTGGGACTGTAAACAGTGTGGATGTAGATTCAGCACCTGACCGGACCTGCAGTGCAGTACTGAAACAGTTTAACGTGGAGCCGGAGTCTGTTTACACACCGCGAAGAGAAAAGAGGGTGGACCGAGATGCTGATGTCAAGCTGAGCGAAACAGCAGCGCTGTCCCTGTGATCACCATTAAAACCTTTACTGGGAAAAAGTGAGCAGGAGTCCTTCATCAAAGCACCTGATCAACAAACAACGTGAAGTTGTATTAAAATACTCTGGTGAACTGTTAACTTAGTTTGATACCATGTTTCAATTATAAGGGTTTCTAAAAGCTGAAGCAAACAGGGCTGAGTCTAAAGGGGGGCACGAGGTGTACTAGACCTTATTTACTTCAAGGTTTTCAAACCTTTTTCAAGTGAAATGATTTAAATTGCTGTCTCAATTAAATAGAATTAATGTTTAAAATATAAAAATAAAGCTTTTTTCACAAGCCAATAAAAGTGTACAGGACTGGTAAAACACTGAGCCGCTGACCTGAGTGGTTTATTATTAATATTAATTAAAGTCTACACCATTCATAACATCTTGTTTTCAGCAGCACAGAAACTTTGCACAGGGCAAACTCCAGAATGCTGATATGCTCCCTTCTCTTCACTGCAGCCTCCACATTCTCCTTTAAAGGCTTACAGACACAAACTCACTTAAACACACAGAAACACATGTAGAAAAACTCAAAGCCTTCCAATGAGACAGGAAACATTCATTTTTAAACCTTAGTTTAGATTTCGTATTTTTCTTATTTTATTTGACTTTGATTGTACTTGAGAGTATTTGTATATATCTGGATTTAAGAAAATGTTTTCTTTAAAAAATAAAATTTAATATGGCACGCACATACGAAGGGTTTGTTTTTGTTCTTGACAGATGTTGTAAGCAGTTAAACTTTAAAACGTGATTTATGAAATGGAAACCAATGAGCAGTTTATTCTGAAAGGCCTGTTTCATTGACAGCTACAGGGCCTCAGCCAGTAATTGGCAGGGCCTGTTGTAATGTGGATGGCCTCATCTAACAACACTGTCCCTGGTGAAATATGGATGGTATTGGTCAGCACCGCACACCCTGGTGTAATGTAAACTGCCTTAGCCAACACCACTGGCCCTGGTGAAATGTGCATGATATCGGTCAGCAGCACAGGCCCTGGTGTAATGTGTATGGCCTCAGCCAACAACAGTGGCCCTGGTGAAATGTGGATGGTATTGGCGAGCACCACAGGCCCTGGTGTAATGTGAATGTCCTCAGTCTGGCCCTGTTGTATTGTGGATGGCATCAGCCAGCAACACAAGCCCTGGTGAAATGTGGATGGTATCAACGAGTAGCAAAGGCCCTGGTGTAATGTGGATGGTATCAGCCAGCAGCACATGCCCTGGTGTGGTGAAGATGAAAGACGAAATAAAGCGTTTTTGTACAACTTCATAAAGATAGCTGTAACTTATGATAGAGGACTCAGACACACATGTCTTTCTCTTATAGAATTCAATATCCCCGTGTTGACCAAACAATTTTTGCAGCTGTTTGAGCTAAGATTTTCAAATTATTCACAAAACGAAAACCTATACTTTGTTTCGGGCGAGCACTCCATTCGAATGCATGTAACAGTAAGAAACGCAGTGCCTTGGCGAAATAAAGCGTTTATGTACAGCTTCATAAAGATAGCTGTAACTTTTGATGGAAGACTCAGACACACATATTTATGGCTTTAGCTTATAGAATTCAATATCCCCTTGTTGGGCAAACAGCTTTTGAAGACAGTCAAGCTGCCTCTTTGTTTGACAGTGCAGGTAACCGTTGGTGCAGCTGCAAACACAGATTAACGATCTGAGTAGGAAACGTGATGCTGTTATGTCTAGTATTGCTAATATGGGTAATGTTCCAACCAGATCTGTTGTCTACATTCCAAGAGAAAAGGTGATTGTACCTTTTAGTGGGGAACCAGCAAAAGATTCTTACACTGTTGATGAATGAAAGGGTCTGCCCTAGAGGAAGTTAAGTTACGTATGGCAGACCAGGTGAAGCAACCGAGTGATCTATTTTCATATTTGAGGGAGGCGTTTAGAGAGAAGCGCACCACACCACAGCTCTTGCATGCGTTCTATGCACGCCGCCAACTAGATGGGGAAGATCTGCGAGATTATTCACATGCACTCTCTCAGTTCAAATTCAAACTCAAATTCAAATTCAAATTTTATTTGTCACACACACACACAACCATACACAGTATGACATGGGGGTGAAATGCTTGTAGCTGTACAATGCCCGACCATTAAATGACAGAAGAAAAGTTTTACAATATTTACAATTTACAGTTTACTACAAAAATTTACAAATTAACTTAGGAATTTACAGTAAAGAATGTGCAAATAGCAGAAGAGATTATAAAGATAAGGATTATAAATTATAGGAATTATAGGATTATAGGAAATGTGTGGTGGTGCGTGTGGTGACGTGTGTGAGAGTCCAGTCTTATAGTGACCTGTTTGGGAGAGTCCAGTCCTACACCTGGTTCAGGCCCCGAATAGCCCCGAATTTGAATTTGAATTTGAATTTGAACTGCTCAGTGTATCTTTCTCTCCTAAAGCCCTCTTACAAAGTCTGGTTCAGATCAGATCTTACATACATTTCAGTATTCTGCAAACCTCAGATGGTGTAATAGTTGCATCTGGCAGAAAATATTGGTATGTTCTGTTGCTCTTTGATCTTTGTCTATGTAATTTTGCTGTTTTAAAGATAGCTGAGACTTGTTGAAGTCTTGAGTATTTAATTTTATTTCATGTCATAATTTTATAAATGTTTTACAAGGTAAAATAACCCTCAGCATAGATGTTGTCACACAAAATACCCATCGAACAAGTAGTACTTGCCTTACCCCCTCCCTGAGGCCCTGTATATATATTGCATACTAAGGAGGAGCAATGCATAAACTTTACTTACTAATGCTTAAATTGTGTCATTGTTATAAACTGTTTATTAGGGCAAATGAAGGACACTAGAAGGGGGAATTATGTTAAAATGCTCTTCATAGACTACAGCTCTGCATTTAACACCATAATTCCCTCCACACTCACCACCAAGCTGGAGCATCTGGGACTCAGCTCATCTATGTGTCAGTGGATCTCCAACTTCCTAACTGGCAGACCACAGGCAGTAAGGATGGGCGGACATGTCTCAGCCTCCACCACTCTCAGCACTGGAGCCCCCCAGGGGTGTGTTCTGAGCCCCCTGCTGTACTCTTTGTACACATATGACTGTGTGGCCACTACCAGCTCCACCACCATCATCAAGTTTGCTGACAACACCGTCGTGGTGGGCCTGATCTCTGATAACAACGAGACGGCCTACCTGAAGGAGATTAGGAATCTGGAGAACTGGTGCCAGAGGAACAACCTCCTTCTAAACGTCAGTAAGACAAAGGAGCTGATAGTGGACTTCAGCACTAAGCAGGAGAGGAACTACCAGACCCCCGTCATCAACGAGTGCCCAGTGGAGAGAGTGGAGAGCTTCAAATACCTCGGAGTTCACATCACGCAGGACCTGTCATGGTCCTGTCACATCAACACTGTGGTGAAAAAGGCCCGTCAGCGTCTCTACCACCTCAGACGCTTGAGAGACTTCCAACTGCCCTCCAAGGTGCTCAGGAACTTTTACTCGTGCACCATAGAGAGCATCCTGGCGGGAAACATCTTAACCTGGTTCGGGAACAGCACCATGCAGGACAGACGAGCTCTACAGAGGGTTGTGCGGTCAGCTGAGCGCACCATCCGCTCCGAGCTCCCTGACCTGCACTCAATCTACAGCAGGCGGTGCTGGACCAAGGCCAGGAAGATCGTGAAGGACCTCAGCCATCCCAACAACGGACTGTTCTCTCTGTTGAGGTCAGGAAAGCGATTCCGCTCCCTGAAGACCAACACAGAGAGACTGAGGAGGAGCTTCTTCCCGCAGGCGATACGGTCTCTCAATCACACCACCACACAGTACTGACCCACACATATAGTTCTTACACACACACTGGACATTCTGGACATTGTTTTCACTTCATCACTTAAATCACTTTAAGCATATTTACACTGCACAAGACATAATGTGGATTGCACAACACTGGTCACTACATTCTCCATTTCCAGTTAATACTTGTACAGCTGCTGTTATTGTGTATATATTTATTTATATTTCTTCATACATTCTTATATAGTTCTATATTGTGTATTTTGTTGTACAGTTATTTTATTTTCAACTTTAATTTATATATTTTATCTTATTATTTCCCAGTTAAATTTACCCTTCATTCTAATTTGTGCTGTACAGTTATTTTATTTTCAACTTTAATTTATATATTTTATCTTATTCTTTCCCAGTTAAATTTACCCTTCATTCTAATTTGTGTTGTACAGTTATTTCATTCTTAACCTTAATTTATATTTTATTCCTTCCTAGTTAAATTTACCCTTTTTAATTTTTCATATTTATTTCCTATCTTATTCATAGCCTTTTCCTTTTTGTTTTCTTTAGGTCACGAGCAGTTGTCCAAGCATTTCACTACATATCGTACTGTGTATGACTGTGTACGTGACAAATAAAATTTGAATTTGAAATGTTTTCATGAATGGTCGAAATGAATTATGATGAATTGTGAATTATTATTATTTCTATCCTTTAATCAGTGAGGTAATAAAGGAACAGTGAACCTAATTTCCTTAGCTTTTGAGAATTGAAACATCTCACATTTCCGACTGGGAACTCGGAAATTACGAATTCCGACTTCATCCGGAACGCATCATGGCCTCTACAGAGATACTTCCGGGTCACGTGTCAAAGAAGTTTCCTAAGCAAAATGGACGAATAGAACGCACCCTGACTTACTCAAGCGATCTGGACTTTCCAAAAAATAATATATATTTATAGGATTGAATGTGCTTTAAAACATCGCTCCACGTAGATTCGACATTCCCGGCAATATTGTCCAGTAAAATAATAAAGTTTCCTTTGGTCCCACCTTCTTAAAAGTAACGGCCAGTCACAGCATTAGTGGTTCAACAAAGCTCTATCTGATAGGCTAGCTAGCCTGACAAGCTGGGTCAGTTATGAATGAAGAGTGGATGTTTCTGACCAATGAGCGTTTAGGACGTAGACGCTAAGCTTATAAATGACAAGGTGACGGTTTAACGCGTCCTGCCTTTTTTGACTGCAGCTGTGCACAAGACCAACTAATTCAGGAGTCCCTGAAATCCGTATCTAACCGGTAATATTTGCCTGTATTACTTCATACACTTCGTCTCTACTCAGTTAAGGCGTTTTATTATTTTTGTTTTCTGGCATTTAAATGGCGTAGTATATCTTATGTTCGTATGTCTAATTGTTAGTGGTAGCATTGGATTGCTAGCATGCTAGGACGTTTATTGAATGATGTGGTTCTGATGAATGACAGAATTGTATTTTTAGCTGCATTCATATACGTGAACTTAGGCTAGTATTAAGATGAAGAGTCAATTTTGCTGTGGTTGTTGCTTCGCCACTCAAGCAACGGGTCCTATGCCGGGTTTATCGCGGACAAGCTACCATGACAGGAAGCTAAACGTAAAGTGTCTGACAGTCTGGGCCTGCCGAGCTTTGAATCAGTACGCGCATGCAAGGACGCCGCTGTGGACACGAGTGGTGTCACATAACCTTTTGTCACTGCATCTTAGCCTGGCTTGAAATGGTTTAGTGTCGTGCGCCGTGCTTGTCGTCTTGGCCTTATGTGCCTGCTTGCTGTCCACTTTTGACCTTCAGGGCTGTGTGCTAAGTAGCTTAGCTCCGGTGCTGCTCTAGGACAATAATTCAACCCCCCTGAGACCCCTGTCTAAGCAGGGGACTTAAAGGATTGAAACTAAGTTGTTGGTTTTTTTCCTCAGTAAACTGGCCTTTAAAAATAAAAAATTACGGCTCTGTTCACAGTAAGTAGAAATGTCCTGAATTGTCTCAAAGCCATTCGTTGTGCAACGTAAGTGGACATCTATTAGTTTGTTTAGAGTTGACCCTGATAGTAAGCATTCAAATTGGATTAGATGAGGTGCATCAGGCAACAGCAAGCCCATCAGTTTTTGCTATCATACCCGTCCTGTATTTGAAATGGCTCTTCCTTTATTAAATTTAAAAAAACAACTTACAAGATCAATTTTGCACATGGAAACTATCCACAGTATGTCTTTCAAGATGTGCAAGTAAAAGGGTGCAGAACTGGGATCTATACCTTGTCAGTTCTTGGGGTTTTTATTCTTTGAAACAAATATGAACATTGTTAAATCCCATCTTTCCCCAAAAAATGTTTATCCACTTTCCCACATCACCATGACTGTTGTATATCCAAATTAATTGTGGCTTGCCTAAATGCATACCTGCCAAGTTTTTGAAGGTCACTTCTGCCTTCTCTAACTGAAGATACTGTGTCACCTTGGACTGAATCCTTCTCACTATCTAGAAATGAATGTGTCGGAACACTAACTTTAAAATTTTTCTCTCTAGATTCCAGCCATGTATCTCTGCACCAAGTTTGTCACTTCTCCTGCTGTGGTATGTTACCTGATAACGTGATAGTTAAATCATCATGTTCTTCATTAATTCATGTTTTAATTGTTTGGGGTGAAACATAAACCGTTCAAGTTTCAATTGGTTTTATTTTCATGCAAAGACTTATCAGTTACTTGGAATATTTTACCACAGGGATGTGAAAGTAGTGTTAACATAATATGATCAAATCATGCAGCTTGAACAGTGGCATTGCCAGCTAAAAACCTTTAACGGCATCTTGATGTACAGTGCAAAACTCACTGTGCCAACTGGGTTGGGCGATTTGCTTCATAGTCCAGTCATGCTGTTGCGTGTTGATGTTCACGCCAAAATATAACACTTGTGCTGTTTCGAAAATGCTGTGAAGAGCTTTAAATTAAACACAAATATATTCATTATCACTTAACCCGGTGCTTGGTTCTTCTCTTGGTTGCTCAGATTGTTTACTTGTAATGTTTTGGTCTGCTTACAGCTGCGTGGGGGTTCCAGAGTCCTGACACGGCCAGTCACAGTTTCTCTCTTCAACAGACCTGAAAGCACAGTGGAGCAACAGGTCAATACTTTAACTGAATCACTGCACTGTTCACTTGCAACATGTAAAATCAGTACTGTGATGTGCTTATGGGATGAGTGACATGACTCAAAACTAATTTAATAGTTTTACACTGAGTGGTGGTTTCCAAAAGTAATTTCAAGGATCTTGTTTATCTTGTTTAGATGCAATCAGTTTGTTAGTTAAAGGCTGCAAATGTTTCAAATTGTTAATGTAATACTCATAAACATGCATTTTCTTTTGTCTTCACCCAGGCCCTGTTGCCAGTCAGCCAATCTGCAGTCCTGACCCGCTCCTTCCGGACCAGCACCATTTCCTGTGATATTGACACTGCTGCCAAGTTCATTGGTGCTGGTGCTGCCACAGTTGGTGTGGCTGGTTCTGGAGCTGGAATCGGAACAGTGTTTGGCAGCCTTATCATTGGCTATGCCAGGTAATGTTTTTATGCATCAGCTTGAAGGGTTGCATAGTTGTTTTGGGGGGGAGGGGAGACTACCAGTAGTGTCTGTTTTAAAACTTCACTAATTTGAAGACTTGAAAGCTGGTCAAGCTGTCATCAGTTCCTTATTTGCATCGACAGACATTGGAAGAGTCATTTTAAGCATCTGACTAACGCTCTGTCTTTACATCTATAGCAACATATGAATGCTTCATTTCTCTCACTAAAATGAGCAGCAACACATACTATTAATGGCTGATTGCTTCAAGCCATTGAATAAAACTAATAATGGACAGAATATGCTGGCTTGCTAAATTCTCTTTAAAACCCTTGTGTTGTCCTTGGGTCATTTTTGTCCTCTAAAGAAATCTTTTGCTATCAAAAATGTGTTTTTATTAATCAAATGGTCTGAAAATAGAAGATATTCATGCTATGCATGATTGGAATAAATTTTAAGTAGTTTGATTTATTTATGGGGTTTTTATTGGATTTTATAACACCTGTGGTCCTCGTGGACAAAATGATCAGAAGTACAAAGTGTTGCAAGGAGCTGTATTTTCACACCATACTGCTTTCAAACCTCTTTGATCTTGGATTACTGATGTGTGGGGTCAAGCACTGGTCACAACAACAGGCAGCACAATGAGGAGGCAGATGCTCTATATTCAATGAAATTTTATTTATACTGCGCCAAATCATAACAGTCGCATCAAGGTGCTTCGTATTGTAAGGTAGACCTTACAATAATACATACACAAAGTATGCTCACAAGCCTCCATTGCACTGAAGATTTGCATACTTTGCACAACATGGTAAAATAAGAGTATGCTCATCAAAGCAATGACCAGTAAGACAAAAGCATATATTGTCCTCTAGTATAATGAGGGAGAATCACTGTTCAGGAAGATCCAGGGTTAGAAAATAAAGAAAATATTGTCCATTTTTAGAGCACATGCTACCCTTTCTCTGAAAAAGCACATCACCCACCTGCAGAAGTGGATGAAGAATCTGAACTATGTTCAAGTAGGTTCTCAGGCATCCAGGACATGGTAATCTGAGGAGCTTGGAAAGAAAGTGACTGGGCTTAGCAGAATTAGCAGAGGACCTGCTCTATAGCCAACTCAATGACAAAGGAGGGACAATGAGAGAGGAAGGAAAAATGGATCAAATGCAGCTGTAGGCATATGTGGGTATGTTGATTCTTACGGCCGTGCATCCAGTAGAGTCGCTACGGCCAGTTTATGACATCCTGAGTCTGGTAGAGAAGTTTTCATACTAACACAATATTAATCATAGAAGCACAAAAAGGTTATATTTCTTGATAAAGACACAATAGATGATCGTTCATGACACAAACGTGCTCCCATTTGAGGTGTATGCAACAAGTGGGTGTTTCTCCTGCTGTGATGTGAGATCCTGGTACTGATGTGACTGTATGAGCACCAAGTCCCCTTCAGAGGACTCTGTCCATTCCAACAGAACATCCCAAGTAAACCAGGGAACTATGAGATAAAACCATGGGCAGTATATGATGCCAGGTCCAGCTGTACATGGAACATGCTAGTGCACAATGGCAAACAGTCTGTCCTGTAGCCAGGACACATGAGTTGTCCCTAACATTGCAGGCCTGCAACTGCAGAAAAGAATGCTGTCCATGATGGGACCAGTGCAGAGGAATAAACAGGAGTTTCCTCCTGCACTTGTGTCAAATATGGACACGCCTTTGTCCTCATGAAAGTTTGCCTTCACTCAGACCCATGCCGTGGTGTCCTACCATGCCAAAATATAGAAAACTGTCAGGTAATGAGTTGGAATAAAGTTGAATAAAACCTTGAAACACAGAGATGGATGATATTTTATACTTGTTGCTTTATAAACGGTCAAAGCAAACGGGGTCATTTTTGAGCCCAGAGGACAAAAGATGTGATTATTTGCTGCCAGTAAAAAACTTGAAGTAGTTTAAAAACAGCTTTCTAAATTAACTTTGACATAAACTCGTCTGTGATAATCTGTTAAAGCAACAGACTCTGGTTGTGAAACAATAATCACAATAACTGATGATTTAATTTATTTTTTACCCGAAAACAAAGAAAATTCATTTTTATGATGTTTTTATCAGACTTAAATTTGAAATGGAATAAAAGAAATTGTATCAAAATGTTTGAATTAAGTGGGGCGATCGTGGCTCAAGAGTTGGGAGTTCGCCTTGTAATCGGAAGGTTGCCGGTTTGAGCCCCGGCTTGGACAGTCTCGGTCGTTGTGTCCTTGGGCAAGACACTTCACCCGTTGCCTACTGGTGGTGGTCAGAGGGCCCGGTGGCGCCAGTGTCCGGCAGCCTCGCCTCTGTCAGTGTGCCCCAGGGTGGCTGTGGCTACAATGTAGCTTGCCATCACCAGTGTGTGAATGTGTGCGTGAATGGGTGGATGACTGGATATGTAAAGCGCTTTGGGGTCCTTAGGGACTAGTAAAGCGCTATATAAATACAGGCCTTTTACCATTTACCATTTTTAATTAAGTGGGGGAAAAATCCACTTCATATTAATTAAGTATCAATCAAACCAGATGGGGACATTTTTGACCCCTGAGGACCACAGGTGTGATTATGTGCTGCCATTTAAAAAAAAAAAAAAAAAAAAATTTAAATGGTTCAAAAAAACTTTCTCACTAAAGTTCAACATACAGCACTCTGTAGTTAGTCAAAATTATCTAAACAATTAAATATTTTATTTTGTTTATTTCCACTCGAAAACATTGTGTTTTCTGGTGGGCACCAGACCTTTATGTAAACAAGGTCTGGTGGCCCTAAAATGTATAATGTAGGGTAAATTTTGTGTTAATGTGTTGGTCTTAAGTAAAACTATGGTGTAACACTGAATTGATTGACAATTTATACTTTAAAAAAAACACTCAAATGAAGTGGGGACATTTTTGACCCCTGAGGACCACAGGTGTATGGAAATCGGGAGGACATTATGAGGGTTAAATCAGTCTGGAAATTGAACTTTTGAAATCCCATCCAAGAAAATGTGCCTGAGAGCTGCTTCTTGATCTCAGAACAAACTGAAAATCAGGTTGTAGTATAAATAGTTGCATGATGGAAGAAAAAACAAAACAAAAAAACCCCCATAAATCTGTGGGCTTATGTGGAAAGTGGGTTCTTGAAGCACTTTGTACTAAAATGTTAGTTGGTGCATTATCACTCTGCTGGTGACAGAATCAGGGAGTTTTTGTCTTGTAGGTAAGGCTGTGTATACATTTCCACCAGGATTAACTACATTACTGCAGTCGTTAACATTAAATGCAGGAAGAAAAGCTAAAAGTGGCATACTAACACGATCCCCAACTAGACTTTGAGATGTGTCAATGTGAAATTAATGGTCCATTTTATTACTAACAGTAAAACCCCTGAAAATTCCATAAATAACTATAAGCTCTTAGACCAAAATCTGTCAGAAATGTTGCAAAGAGTGTAACTGGTACATTTCTTGTTGTAGATGGTGAAACTTTGTGCTAAAATTGGTACTACAGGTCTGTTGTTCGAGGGGGTGTAAAAGTGACCCTGCAAGATGACCTACATGTATTTAGTTGTAATGGAACAGAATCTGAATGTATCCTTGTACCTGTCTGCTCTCCTTCACAGGAACCCTTCCCTGAAGCAGCAGCTCTTCTCCTACGCCATCCTAGGCTTTGCTCTATCTGAGGCTATGGGCCTCTTCTGTCTGATGGTGGCATTCCTAATTCTGTTTGCCATGTAAACCTGGAAATGCACCCAATACCTCCTTCACTTCAACCCCTTGTTCTCCACTTCCTTGCTTTGTCACTACCTTCCTTCCAAAGGGAAGAGGGCTTTCTCAGAACCAGAACTCTGAACAAGCTCCCAGGCCATTCCAATCAACAGAAAATATTAAAGGAAAATATTTACAACTGAGGTTGAGCCTAAAGTCTAACATTTTTATGTTCCTACAGTTATTTGTTTTTGATATAAGGCTTCATTTGGTGGGGGGGGACACTGTCCTTCAAAAATAAATGGGTTTAATCTAATATTGCTAAGTGTCAGCTCTTTATAGGATGAATGATGCTCTGTCATGCAGGATTTGTTTGCATTTCATGTCTTTCATCAGCAGCACACAACTTTCAAAGAGCTGTCTGCAGTACATGGGTCAAAGTGTTTAATTTCATACAACTTTATTAGGCTCTTGACACATTATGACCATATAGGGAAGAAAAGGTCAAATATGTTTTAAAATGAAACAACATATAAAATAAAAATGGAAATCACTGACTTAACAGGAGTCCATACAGCCATGATGCAGCCCATTAGAGCAACGCTAGATTGAAAATGACATGGATGCTTAAACAGTTGTCAAATCATGTCACATCCTCTGACCTTACTGAGTGGAGGTTCTGGTTTACATCTGCCAATTTCCAGTGCCTTTCCCTTCTCAACATCTCTTCATTATGGTATGAAAGAAGGCACATGGTTTAAGTTGGAACCAACTTTGTATGATCAACTTCTTAATTATAAACCCCTCATGGTAAGATTCCCTCAGCAACCCTTAAATGTATCAAATTTTAAGATTTAATGCAAGTTTTCTTGAACTTTAAGCACAGTCAGCTCTATCGTGATTTGAACCACTGTAGCTATTTGCATCAGTGATTCAAAAGGAGTTTGTTATACAACAGTGTCATTACATTTCATCCATCTCAGTCCTTAAAGTCTGACTACCAAATGTGAGTGACCCTATCAGATAAAATTATGCCAACCTGGAAAGTTGAGTAAATAGTTACTAAATGAGTAAAATTAAAATAAAATGCATAATCTCAGAATTTTATGTCCTCAATCACATAGTAAAATAAAAGGTGATTATTTTACTTGTCTATGGCAGCTTTATTTCATTAGCTCATGGTGTTTAAAAGAAGTGAGCCAACCCAAAAAATTATGAGTCGTTCAACTATTAAATGAATGTACTAGCAATAACCTGCCCTGTGGACAGAAATAACTGAAAAGGCAAGGCAGTCCTTTACCTCAAGGGAATGAACAGCAACACTTGCCATTTCCATCGACTATTTGTGGACTTGTATGTCAATCGTACTCGCACTATATTGTCAAAAATATTCACTCACCGATCCAAATCATTGAACTCGGGCGTATAAAGTCAAGCATGCGGGCTGCTACAAACATTTGTCAAAGAATGGGTTGCTACCACAAGTAGAGTTGATTCCACCATGGTACCGTGATAGGACACCTCTGGTGCCACAATTAGGTGTGATATTTCTTTGTTACTAATTATTCTGGAGTTAACCGCTGGTTGCATTGTAACAAAGTGGAAGCCATTGAGAACAACAGGAACTCTGCTGTTTTTGTGTGGCCTACCACTTTGTGGCAGAGTCAGTGGAAGCTTAGGCATCTAGTGTGCAGAGGTCACCAACTTTCTGTAGAATCAATAGCTGCAGATCTCCAAACTTAATTTGGCCTTCAGATGGATCAAGAACCGTGCATGGGGAGCTTCATGAAATGGCAGCTGCACCCAAGCCTTACATCACCAAGAGCAAAGCATTGGATACACAACCACTGAATCTTTGTTGTTGTTTGCACAACAATGGAATTGGATCATATTGAGTCTCCTGCAATAATAACTCCTTCCATCAAAATAACAGCAATTACACTGCTATTGCATATTTGCCTAAAGCTAGTCTCAGAGCAGCAACGTTATAGTTCGATTTAGCACTTAGTGCCATTACTGCCCTAGAGGAGAAAGTTGTTAGTCCCTGCCTCCTGTTTTGCTCCTGCCAGAGGGCAAGAGCTCCGACGGAGTAGCCTGGATGAGTTGGGTCCTTGATGTTTTTTGCCTTGTCAGACACTGAGAGGTTCTTGCAAGGTCGGGATGGGGTGGCCGGTACTTCCTTAGGCAATGGTGGTAACCTTTTTGAAGTGCCTTCTTTTCTGTGCTGTAGTGCAACTGCTGTACCACACACATACAAAAGGTGAGTATGCTTTCAATGTAGTAGCAGTAGAAGGCCAGTAGCAGCACCAGGGTAAATCTTATTACGTTACGGACACGGCTGTGCCTTTATCACCTTTGTAATGTAATCAGATCAGTCAGGAAGACGGGTGCCTGTAAAACATGCAGATTTTAAAAAATAAATGCAAATCTAAAATCAACACAAACACTCATATTTCTTAAAGTTTTGCAATTAAAAAACTGCAGGTATACAAGTCTAAGGGGACTGTGATTACACAAATATTTGTGTGGTATCTACAGTGCAGATATGTGTTTTTAAAGTATTACAGTAGTACTAGAAGACTATTCTTCAAGACAAGAGTGCCTGTGCTGTGACAATGTCTCAATAGCACTAAATTGTTCAATCAATTGCGCAAAAGATTTCCACAAGTGGTGCCCTCTATTGAAGAGTCACCACTGGAGGAATCCTCACAAGTTACCTGCTGATGAAAAGTGGCTGTATGGTTGTCCCATTCTTCCTCAAATCTATACTAACTCCTTAGTCTTGAAGATGTCAAATAGACAACTGCTCCAGCTCATCCCTATAAGGGGATTCACCCCGGCCAAACATGAGTCTAACCACTGTGGTGTCAATCACAAACTTCATGAAGTCTGTGAGGGAGGATGGTATTGAAAGCTGAGCTATCATCCATGAGGAGCATTCTGCAGGCTGTCTTGGTTTTGTGCCAGATATGATGAGGACAGCTTCAGGATATGTACTCTGTTGTTTGGTGATGGTGTTATAAAGATGGCCAATGGCTGCACTAGGACTGGCATCTGGTGGTATATTTACAGCAGTAGGAAGTATGACAGTAAACTCCTGTGGCAGATTTATGGGTCTATATTTGATAAACACACTCAAATCATCTGAGCAGTGCCTACTTATCACAATTACACTGGTGCATCATCTGTTTATATATATATATGCATATCCCACCTCCTTTGCTCCTACCAGATGCCTTACTCCTATCATGTTGAACTGTTGTGTAGCCTGTTAAGATAATCACAGTGTCTCCATTAACAGCAGAATGCAGTTGTCCCAGCTCATCTTGTTTGTTGATATTTACAGCCTTAGTTTATCCACCTTGTTGGTGAGGGATCTTGGATTTGTGAGAAGGATACTGTCAAGCGGTGGTTTTCATTTTGGTGTGTTATTAGGGGTCCCAGTGTCCCATCACATTTTCCAGCCAACACTAACCTTCTGAGAAAGGCCTCTAGAGGTTAGGTGTGTGTAACCTTTAGAGTACTTTCTCTGAAGTATCTTCACATAACCTGAGAAAATTCTTTAAAAATTCTTTTTACTTTTAACTTTACAAAGTTTTAGTGCAATGTACAAAACAGAGTACTTCAGAATTTTCACATTATTTTCATGTTATGGTTTCCTCCCTACATATAACATATTATAGTGCAACACCTGACAGAACAGAACAATACAGACACAACAGTGCAAAAGAAAAGTGCAACAATGACAGTGGGTTGTGCGAAAAGACTGAACATTGTGCAAAAAGTAACTTGATGTTTGAAGGTGTGTGTGTGTGTGTGTGTGTGTGTGTGTGTGTGTGTGTGTGTGTGAGACTGTGCAGTGATGTGTATGAGGGTGTGTGTGTGTGTGTGTGTGTCAGTCACTGAGTGTTCAGGAGTCTGACGGGGGAAGAAACTGTTTTGCAGTCTAGCAGTGAGGGCCTGAATGCTCCGGTACCTCTTTCCAGAAGGCAGCAGGGTGAAGAGTGTGTGTGAGGGGTGTGTTTGGTCCTCCATAATGCTGGTGGCTTTGCAGATGTCTGTGATGGAGGGAAGAGAGGCTCCAATGATTTACTCAGCTGTTCTCACTATCCATTGTAGGGTATTGCGATCTGATACGGTGCCGTTACCATACCAGACAGTGATGCAGCTGCTCAGTGTCTCTGTAGAAGGTGATGAGAATGGGTGTTGGGAGATGGGCTTTTCTCAGCTTCCGCTGGAAGTAATGACACCTCTGGGCCTTCTTAGTTATGGAGCTGGGGTTGAGGGACCAGGAGAGGTTCTCCACCAGGTGGACACCAAGGGATTTGGTGCTCTTGACGACCTCCACAGAGCGTCCATCGATGTTAAGTAGACAGTGATCTCTCTGTGCTCTCCTGAAGTCGACAATCATCTCTTTTGTTTTGTCCACGTTCAGAGACAAATTGTTGAATCTACAATAGTCTGTGGTCCTCCATCAGTTCACCTCTCTGTATTCATCGCTCTTGCTGGTGAGACCCACCACAGTCGTCAGACTTGATCATGTGATTCGAACTGTGCATTGCTGCACAGTCATGAGTCAGCAGAATGAACAATTATACTGTCATAGTCTGCACATAATGACTGAGCAGTAGCAATGCCAAATTTGGTAGATAATTGAGAAAAACTTGCAAATTGTCCATCTGCATATAATTGCACAAAAGATTTGAGACCCTTAGAGTGCCAGAAGTGAGCCCGCAGACCAAGGCTCTTCCTAACCTGAGACCAAATTTTAAGAGTATGATGGCTATTATTACTATTACTATTATTATTACTAGGTAAAGAGAGCCTCGCCTCTGTCAGTGCGCCCCAGGGCAGCTGTGGCTACAATGTAGCTTGCCATCGCTAGTGTGTGAATGTGTGTGTGAATGGGTGAATGACTGAATGTAGTGTGAAGCGCTTTGGGGTCCTTAGGGACTAGAAAAGCGCTATACAAATGCAGGCCATTTACCATTTACCATAAAGACAAAGAAAGAGGAAGTGATGAGCCTGAAGTTGCAGGTAAATAAATCTTCCTGTTTGAATGAGACTAAATGGCAATGACGGTTCAAGGTAGTAGTGTCTCCATTACAACATACACCTGATATTTGTGGATTGGAGATCCAGCTTAAGTCTTTGAAGAAGAGCTCTTCTCAAAATTGATGTTTACCATTTCAAATAAATGAGGTTATTAAGGAAGCGAGAGATTTAAAAAAGGATTTGGGAATCAGGATGGGAAGGTAAATGGACTGATTCTTATACAGCGCTTTTCTACAGGGTGGGCCATTTATATGGATACACCGTAATAACATGGGAATGGTTGGTGATATTAAAGTCCTGTTTGTGGCACATTAGTATATGTGAGGGGGCAAACTCCTCAAGATGGGTGGTGACCATGGGGGCCATTTAGAAGTCGGCCATCTTGGATACAACTTTTGTTTTTTAAATAGGAAGAGGGCCATGTGACACATTAAACTTATTGGTAATGTCACAAGAAAAACAATGGTGTGCTTGGTTTCAACGTAACTTTATTCTTTCATAAATTATTTACAAGTTTCTGACCACTTATAAAATGTGTTCAATGTGCTGCCCATTAGGACTGGGCCATATCATACCGTTCACGGTAATACCGGTATAATGTTGGGCAACGACAAGAAAATTAAATATTGCGATAGAATTTGGGTAAAACGCCAGGCGCTGTGCCTTTGTTTTCATACGCACATGGCGGAAAAAGTGTGCCGGCGGCGACGGAGAATGAGGAGGGCGAAAGAGGATCGTTGAATGAAACGGATGAACCAGAAGTGGTTTGTAAAAATGCTGCAGCTTCAGTGGTGTGGAACTGGCAGAGGTGGGTAGTAACGAGCTACATTTACTCCGTTACATTTACTTGAGTAAGTTTTGGAAAAAAAATGTACTTTTAAAGTACCTTTTTTGCATGATACTTTTTACTTTTACTTGAGTACATTTGTGAAGAAGAAACGATACTTTTACTCCGCTACATTTGCAAAATTCGACTCGTTACTTTTTTTTAATAATTAATTTCACACATTGGATAATACTACTAATATAAATTATGGATCATGCCGCCACTGGAGCTACCGGTAACTCTTTCACCAATCAGACGTAGCCATGCGGTCACATGACCAGATATAAAATGGCAGGCCAAGTAGCCCAAGCCTTTCAACTTCCAAAGACGGACAGAAGAAATACATCAAAAAATGGCAACCGTCTCCGCTAACACTGAACAGGACAAACACCCTTGGCCGCATATGCAAAGCATGTTTCGCTTTAAAGGAGTACAAAAGGACAGCTATATAATGCGATGTCTTCTGTGTGAGCCAAAGCAAACCGACGTTTCAGTGTCGGTTTGCTCAACATCTAACTCAACATCTAGCTCAACTCAACTCAAACCTGAGGAAACATGTTTTAAGTTTGCTTTAAATTCCTTTTTTAGCTGTGGTTAAGTGGATGTCAGTCTTACAGCTGCTGTGTCGAGCTTGATTCCTTGAGAGTCGGTGTACTACAACTTTTTGATGTGTCCATAGTCCAACACACATGAATTAAATGGCTGAATTTTGCCACCTCAGTATGCAGTCAAGTACCATAGAGTCTTGCTAATGTCCTAACAAGCAATAATTCGGCGTTTCGCGGTGAGGACATGTTTAATGGTTTCAGGACACTGGTCCTCGAAGACTGGAGCTTGACACCCGTGGGTTAAAGAACCACAGTCTTAGGTCTTGCCCATATTAAAAATGAGATGATTTAAAAAAAAAATATGCACATATCCAGAATCACTCCCTTTCTCCTAGAAACCACATTAGTAATGTTGAAATCTCCCAATTCTTTGAATCTTTGGGCTGAAGGAAGGACAATACTCGGTGTATTTATGCTCAATCAACAATCATTTATTTCCATACAATTCAACACTTAAGAGCATAAGGACCATCATGATGGGGAGACATGCCTGAAGAGGGTCACAGCAAGTCTCAAAATGGTGACGGGTTGCTCAGCTTTTTATAGTCTCTAGTGGCCCCCATCTAGTCGTAAAAGCCAAAACATCACATTCTTTCTCTGTTACAGCGCCTAAGTTATGACCTCGGCAGTTGTCTCTCTGCTTTCTGTAAGGTGGGGGTGTGGAATGTGGTCTGTCTATCTCCCCTATCTTAGACACAGATTCTCCTGCTTACAATCTTCTCTTCATGATTCAACAATTAAGCATGTAACACATTCACAGCAGATCAAGGATACAGAGTGATGCACACTTATCTAATAAACTAATAAGTGAATATGTTCTGTTAACTCAAAAGTATAACGAGAACTAAACTACATACAGCTCACACACTCTATATTAAAGGGTATAATATGATCTACAGCAGTATTCTAATTCAACTACTTTGATTACATATATAAGGTAACATATAATAACAGAATAATCTAATAATTCCCCCTTTTGATCTCTTAAAAGAGATCACTTATAACATGCACTCCAGGGTCGCAAGGTCCAGTTCTTCTTGGTCCTGAGGCCCTCTGTCCCCCTTTAACGGGTGGACCATATGTGGGATGACCTCTGTGTTCACGCAGTTCAGATGCAAGCAAAGTTAGATTTACGACCATAACAGCAGTTACAGATGACACTCCCATCACTCCCCAATTCTCCCACAGCTTTATTTTGGTGCTCCAGTTTTCCACTCCCATTTTAAAGCCACCTTATACCTTTCAAACGTACTTAGACTAGAACCTCTGTCTAAGGAGCTTTTAACCTTTATTTTTATTGCTGCAGCTACCAGTGTCTTCCAGTTGGGTGATTCTCAGCTTCTTTCTTCGACCTCCGGGGTTAGACCACCCTTTAGTCATTGCACAGTTCTGGGGATTATTCTGCCCCGATTTCAAACAAGGATCTGTGTGTTTTGGGGTCACCACCGTGTCCCCCTTTTTGCCAAGAGGCTCTTGAACCTCGTTGGTCTGGTGTTCCTGGTTTTCGCCAACCCCTTCATGGTTATTGCTGTGTTTATGGGATCCATCTTCTCCAGGAGCCCAAACGCCATGACATTTGACCCCAGTTGCTGTCTCGGCAGTCCCTACATCTGTCTCTGCTGTGAAGGGTCCTCACATCTCCGTGTCCCCGTCTGGTGTCTGTTCCTTTCTCTGCAAGAGACAGAAAACCAAAACACCTCTCTCCCTAGCCTTGATAATCTAATATTGTTATCCATTGTTGTTCTAATGATTCAAATTTGGTTTAAAATATTATGTTCAGGACTCTTTGACCCAGGGACTTATTCTAATCATGATCTATGTGTGTGTAAAAGAAATCAAAAATTAGTGAACCATTTCTAAGTCTAACACATTATATGCTTAAGTTTTACCATAGCTAAATTATTAAACACTCAAATAACGTCATAAGATGTTCATAAAACCATTGTTTGATGTTCGGACTCAACTTCCCCCTTTTTGACACACTCCCATGTGTCAATTCATTGGAGCTAGACAATTAAAAGAGAAGGTTAGTGACATCATATCTCAGAAAGTATCAGAAATTCTTCTCTCGAGTACCGTTGCTCCAGCCTTGTCATCCCAGAGGATCCTCAATCCCGGAAATTTCCCTTCTCCTCATGTAATAAAGTCTGACATCCTTCCATGCCCTGGTAACTGGTCCATCCAGAGCTGTAACATTTTGAAATGTACATACAACAAGCCAAAACACACCTTGGTCACACCAACCCTTTTCTGCCCTGAAGATGTCCAACGCCATCTTAGTCTGGACCAGGGTTGTAATAGTTTTGCAATTTTCATTAGTTTTTATTTTTATTTAGCTTCGACTTCAGATTTTCAATTTTATATCAGTTTTAATCAGTTTTTACCACTTGTTTGCTAGTTTAGTTTAGTTTTGATTAGTTTCAGTTATAGTTTTAGTTGTGTCTGCAATAATTAAGTGTAGCAAAATCCCAGTCCCATCATATCAGTCATGCTCTTGTGCTTGTCCTTGGATATTGTGACTATTAACTCTTGCAGCACCGGGTGCTCCTAGTTTTGTTCAAGTGAATTTATAAACTTTGTGAAGGGAATTGACTCCTCTGCACACTGGAATAAACATAATCAACCTGATCCACATTTTACTGCGTGTTATTTCACCATCTTATTGATTCAAATGCTCCATCCTTATGTGGTTTGCGACATTATGTTTATCCACTCTGTCTCTAAATGTTTGAAGAATTTTCAAGTTTGGGGTCAAATTTTAAGAATTTGACCATAAGTGAAAGTTATGGTGTCATCACCCCCGTCGGGGCTTACCTTTCCCAGTTGTGATGATATTCCTCCCTATTCTTTGCAAATACCCCCTGTTGGTGGCGAGAAACTGTTGGTGTGGTCAAGTGGGTGCTATAGAAACAAAAGCTCAGGACAGAACAGTTATCAGTCATGTACTTCATACAAATTTTGCATATGTTTTATTTCATATTGATCCTCTGAGTGTAATGGTACATTTTAATTTGAATTTATCCAAACTAAACACAATATTTTCTTTATTTACTTTGCTCTTGTTCTTTTGCAGTACCACATCCTATCAAATGTCCCTGTCAATTATATTCTACATTTAATAACTTACTATTTCAAGTGAGAACCTAAATCACGTGGACCAATGTTCATTATTGCATATCTCTATTCTGAATGTGGCCAGTCATTCATAGGTATTGTTAAAGTTTTGGCGATTTTCCTCTATAAAATTTAATTGACTTTTTACAGTGGCCTGCTATGGTTAATAGTAACATATTCCAGTCATGAGTGATATCAATAGTTTTCTCCACTGTAACATTTGGCATTCCCAATAATATAACATGATACCTTAATCAAAACACAGCTAATATAGCACAGTTTTCTTAATGCAAACAAGAGTAACTCAGCATTACCAACCCAAGAGTTAAGTCTGCAGTTCCACACTCTCATGTGAAGCCACAGTCTCCTCCTCCAGCCTCTCTTATCCTCCTGCTCCTGAAAAAACAAAACAAAGCGAAGCATCCACCCTTCTCTTGTCCGCTGGGTGAATTGTTTATTGGCATTTATTAATCCTAAAGTTGATGCAGTCATTGTCTCAGTATCAAGTCAGTCAAAACTTTTAGTCGTCAGTCCATCACAGTCCATTCACATGCATACCTCCACACCCATTCATACCAGATTTTGCTGATAATGGAGTCTCTCGCGCACCCTATTCGAGCATCCATCATCAGCAAGATGACGTCATTATTTTAAAAGGAAAACAATTCCTTGTTGTTTTTTTTTTTTTCTTTTTTGACCGGATTGACTCGGTGCAATCCTTTTAGATCAGTGTTCCCTATAAGTGAATTTCTCCCAAGCCAATTACAATCATGGAGAAGCACACTTTGCAACTGTTTACAGTAATAATATTTCATAGCGCTTTAAATTTCAATCTTTCAGGCCTGGTTTAAAGAGCGGATTGTTAAATCATGAACTCACAAAATATCAACATATCACCACCGGTGGATCACACCTCTCAGATGTTTTTTCTTCAGTGCACTGTAACAAAAACGAAAACAGACGTAACCAACAAAATACTAATAGAAATAACACAAACTAGGGCCCGTTGCAGACATGTCCAAGCATAAAACTATCCCTCTCTCGCTTACGAGAAAGAACACAAGCCAAAGCTCACTGATAACATCAAGCTAGCGCTAAGCAAAACCAAAAAATCAACCAGAAATTCACAGGAACGTTTTGCTTCCTGCCGGGACAATATTGTGTGGGGATGAGAAGCTCAGGTGCCGTAACACCTTTTGTTCCTCCTTGAATTAAATTTCAATCACAGAAAATGCCGTACTCCAACCTAAACTTACACTATTAATTCATCATTTTTCACTCTGTGCCACTGTTCCTCATCAGGGCTGTGTGAAGCACAGCAAAGAATTCAGTCAAGGCCTTGAGCCATAAACAGACATCACGCACAGACATTGTTTTCATAACCAAACCGTTTTAGACCTTATTCCTAAAATCTACATAAATGCCCTCTGAGTGACATATAACACATTCTAAGTAATCAATGGTAATCAATGGCTCCTCATAAAAATTATGCATTGGGATGTTTGTGTGCAGCATTTTGCATATCAGCATAAGCAAAGCATTCTTCATTGCATCAGCGTGTGCATGTGTATGTGTGTGCATCACTTCTCAGTGAATCAGCATTCCAATGTGTGTGTGTGTGTATGTGTGTGTGTGTCATTTCTCACTCACTCAACGAGTGCACGTGTTCATGTGTGTATTTCACTTCATTCTGAATCTGTGTGTTTGTAGACGTGTGTGTGTGTGTGTGTGTGTGTGTGTGTGTGTGTGTGTGTGTGTGTGTGTGTGTGTGTGTGTGTGTGTGTTCATCACTTTCCTGTTCTGGTGTTCTGGGTAAACCACGGCCTGAAGCGTGCCCTGGGGTCCTGCCCTCCTCCTTTTCAGTTTGTTTGCGACCATTGCTGCTGCTGCTGCTCAAAGTTCAGTCCGTCCTGGTTCTGACCCCAATTGGGGCAGTCCTTTTTCCAGTGTCCATGCTCACCGCAGGTGAAACCTGCATCTTCTTCTGTGTTTTTTGTCCATTCTGAGGTGCCTTCCGACCTCAGTTACTCCTCCGGTGTCGGTCACGCCCTTTTTGCTGCCCGATCATCCGTGTTGGTCCATCACTGTCCTGCACAGTGTAAATGCAGCGTTATCAAGGTCAGCATTCTTTTGCTCGGCCTTACTTTTCCTTCGGGCTTGGCGGGCGTCTTGTCACAGCTCTGTCAGCTGACGCAGTCTGGGAATTTTCCCCCGTGTAGTGAAACGGGCCTTAGGTTTAGTGCCCTCTGTCTCTGCTGCATGAGATCACATTCCTGCAGCACTGTTGACTTTTTCAGGTCGTTGTTGTGGGTCCAGCTGTTGCAGCATTTGGTCAGGGTCACGTATGGGGAGAGCAGGAGTCCAGTCAGCCTCGGCTTTCAGGGCCGGCAAAGCAGCCTGTAATTAAACATATATAGAGAAAAACAAAAAACAAAAACAGACAAAAACAAAAGCAAACGAACAGGAAAATGATGTTGTGTTGGCTGTATTACAACGAGAGGGGAGAAACAACGGGGCAGGCCCTGTGTCAGCCTTCTCTCCCCCTTTTTTTTTTTTTTTTTCTCACCATATAATCCACTCATGACCCACCAAGCTGACAGGACAACATGCACCTTGCTAAAATTCTTAAGATCATGTTTAAAAGCCCAAAAAGAAATTTTCTTTCATTCAGTAATCACTTGTATCAATCAATCAGCAGAAAACATGTCACAATTTGAATCTTTTAACCCCTAAATTTGTCATGTCTTCACTGGTTGGTCAGACCAGTGTCTTTTTCTTTGAAGTTAAATTGTTGTCCTGCAACCCAGAGAGTTTATTTGTCAGTAATGTATTTATCCTTTAACAACAGATGTATGTTAAGTTTCGCTGCTTTAGCCTTGGTGGAAAATCTTCACATGTTCATGAGTGTAAGCTGTTTCTTCATTGCATGTGTGTGCATTTGTAGGCAGGCAGGTTAATTTTATCTTTTCTCAAACTAGGCGTTACCTTAAAAGGAGCCTTTCTCTCAGATTTCTCTGCTTGTGTGTGTTTTTGTTTCACCTTTTTGTTGTGATGCTCCGGACGCCTTCCCAACCTCCACAAGTCCGTTGGCCCCAATTTTATGTGTTAAAAACTTCTCTTAATTCCTCCTCTAATTCTCTCCTTGCTGCTGTCTGTTTCACAGCTGCTGATTCGTGCTGGGTGTGGTTCCCATTACCTATAATTTTGCTTCGGCCGCTGTGCTTGTGGGGGCAGTTGGTCCAGGTCCGCAGCTTCCTGTATTAACACACTAAGAGATTTATTTAATTTCATTTTCATCACTGTTAAACAGATAAGCAGGCAACACGCCTACCTTGACAGCGTCATAATTCTCCACTACACACCTCTTACTATCTCTCTTTTTTAATTTTTTAATTTTTATTACACCACAGAGTAATACACCCAATTATGCCCGTCTATCTCTATGTGGCTCCAAATTCCCTCTTTATTTAATTTCACACTCGTCAGGGGACAGGCACACAACAATTTCAACCACTGAAACGAGGAATTCAACCTTTTTATATTTCTTTACTAATCTAGACTCAACCTTTGTTCGCAAAATGTGTCTTGTTCTAGTCCGGAATAAATGTGAACCCGTGATTACACGGCTGTTCCAGTGTTATTTCCGTAGCTAATGCGGGAGTCCTCAGTTCCCAAGTTGCCACCTTGGCATCCAGACGCCGCTGGGCCTGGCCGCGCGTCCACGACCAGGAGGGTCGCCACACCTTGAACAAAATTATTTCCACAGGTACACTAGGCATCAACCTTTGATCCTAAAATGTGTCTTTGCTCTAGCGTCCTCCTAATCAAACACATCAACCGTCACTGTCACTGTGTTCAGACTTCACACACAGAAACACACTCAGCGCGCGCCTCACACACAGCCAGAGCGCGCCTTACACACACAGCGCGTTTCACCATCAGTGAGACACACAGAGAGCGCCTCTCATCAGCAGAAATTTGCACAGAAACCTCTGAGCTCAACTGTTAGATCTTCTTAAAGCACACTGCACCATAGACCAAAATACCCCTTTCTCTGCGCTTATGACCGCCACAACGGGGCAAAGTCGCATCATAAAAGTGATGCTTGCATCCCCGAAGTTATACCTGACATCATAAACCAGGTTTTGCTCTATGTACTTCTTGGCAAGTAAAATTTTACTTTGTTTTATGACCGCAGCCCTTAAAAAACTCGACTGACGCCACAAACCACCGTCAAACCTCTATTCAATGTACTAAAACTAGCACCAACCACTACTGCACTTCACGGCCGCACCACCGGAACACGGCCGTATCATAAACCAAACCTACGGACGTGTTTCGCTCTCGCGTTGCCAGCGTTCAACTGCACCGTGAGCCAGCATCTGCTTTTCCTTAAATCAACTTCTATTTCATAGCCGGCAAGAGCCAGGACGTAACTGACACCATAAACAAACTTCAAACCTCGACTTCAATGTACTGAACTAATGGCCGCGTCTTCAGAAGAAATTCTAATGTATTATTGCTACAGAAGCCAGTATTAGACAAAATTAAATGTGGAAGGTAAAGTGGCTGCAACTAGCTCAACGTAGTGTCTTATTAGTTTCTCGGTAGAAGCAGTTTACTGCAACTAGCTCAACGTAGTGTCTTATTAGTTTCTCGGTAGAAGCAGTTTATTTAACACACTGGAATTCAGCCTCAACTTATGTTGTTAGTATCTCGCGCCAAAAACCAGACACCGACAAATTTAATGTGAAAATACATGTGACTCAGTGAACAGATTAATTTGGAAAGCCCAATATGCACATTTGGTATTTAAAATACAACAGGCTGTGCTTACCTTTTTATATTTGGACCGGTCCTCTGTTCACCTCGCCCCACGATCTCACCAAAAGCCAAATCTGCACTTCCTCAGCACACCAAAGATCCAGGTCACGGCACCAAGTTGTTGAAATCTCCCAATTCTTTGAATCTTTGGGCTGAAGGAAGGACAATACTCGGTGTATTTATGCTCAATCAACAATCATTTATTTCCATACAATTCAACACTTAAGAGCATAAGGACCATCATGATGGGGAGACATGCCTGAAGAGGGTCACAGCAAGTCTCAAAATGGTGACGGGTTGCTCAGCTTTTTATAGTCTCTAGTGGCCCCCATCTAGTCGTAAAAGCCAAAACATCACATTCTTTCTCTGTTACAGCGCCTAAGTTATGACCTCGGCAGTTGTCTCTCTGCTTTCTGTAAGGTGGGGGTGTGGAATGTGGTCTGTCTATCTCCCCTATCTTAGACACAGAGTCTCCTGCTTACAATCTTCTCTTCATGATTCAACAATTAAGCATGTAACACATTCACAGCAGATCAAGGATACAGAGTGATGCACACTTATCTAATAAACTAATAAGTGAATATGTTCTGTTAACTCAAAAGTATAACGAGAACTAAACTACATACAGCTCACACACTCTATATTAAAGGGTATAATATGATCTACAGCAGTATTCTAATTCAACTACTTTGATTACATATATAAGGTAACATATAATAACAGAATAATCTAATAGTAATTAAGCCGTTTTTGTCATGGTCCGGAGTCTGTGACTCCGTGTTTATGTTTAGTCTATTAGTATTCTGTGGTTTTGGTTACCTTGGGTGTTTGTATTCTTTTGTTCATGTTCCTATGTTCTGTGTCCCCCAGTCTGTGTTAAGTTGGTGTGTTATGTCATTGCGTGTATGTGTTTCCTGTTTTATTGTGAAGGTCTGCGTCTTATGTGAGTGTTTTCAGTTTGCCTCCCTAGTCTCGTCATGATAATCACTCCCAGCTGTGTTCCCCACCTGCGTGTAATCTCCCTGTGTTCTCTGGGTGTATTTAAGTTGTGTCTTCTGTCATGGTAGTTGCTGGTTCGTCTGCGTTATTTTCCTCGCCGCCATTCTGTGTTTATTCCTCCAGCTTCCTGGTCATTCTCCCTGCAAGGTACCCTCATTAGTGTTCTGGTTTCGTGTTTAGTTTAGTTTTCCCAGTTTAGAGTTATTACCGTTCTGTTTCTCGCCACCCCTTTTGTTGTTCTTATCCGGTTGTAAATAAAGCTCATCCTCCACTTAAGCAGTCTGCATTTTGGGTCCTATTTCATATTCCACATGGCTTGCCCCGGCAAACCGTGACAGTTTTAATATTTTTCTTTTCTCCACAATTGACTTTTTGTCCTGACTCTTACTTCAGAGAAGTACAGTTATAAGGTGTCGAAGTTTATGAGGGAAAGCTAAAGGTTTTTTCTTTTGTTTTGTTTTTTTTGAAGGAAAATCTATTGACTAGCACTGCTAAGCTTTGCATACGTTCTTGTTTTGAACTTAATCTGGAATTTCTTTTTTAAGTGGAAACCCATGTAATGTAGGCATGACTTTGTTTCTCTTTCCTTCCTGTAGTCTTCCGGTCAAATCTATCCAATTCACAACTTAAAGCACTCATAAATATTGTGTTTTACATCTGATTGCATAATGATATCCTCTGCACTATGCACTTGAACATATAAAAGTAATGATCACCTCTTTCATTGAATTTTGAGTGTTTTAATCAGCATTGTTACACCTGTGGTGTTCCTGGACAAAAGTAACTGCCATAGGAAATAAACTGGAATCCACTCACTGAATGGCCCACTTATCCCTCCGGTCGCATTCACCCCCCCACTTTAGTGTTCCCTGTCAAAATTGACTGGTCTGTTTTAACAGCTCTTAAATTACCATAACAAACAGTTTTCACCACTAAATTCAGTTGTGTGGGTGCGTCAATGGGTCATTCAGAGGGCCTTTCATTTGGTCGTCCAGTGGGTCGTTCAGGGGGCCTTTCATTTGGTCGTTCAGTCAATGGGTGGGGGGTTGAACATGACAGGAGGGTTAAAAATACGGGATCATCTTTTTTTCCCTCTTTTTTTCTAAGAACTGTATAGAAATTGCTTAGTCACATGTCATTTCATGGTCTATTTTTTTCTGCCAACAGAGGGTTCACTCCAACAAATTGAGGATGTATATGGAATTAATGGACAGCCACAGAAAACGAAAGTCATCCTCTTCTACCGAGCTACCTATGAAGAACGCAAAACTTACAGACTCTTTCACTGGCTCTAGGCGAATAACACAAGCAGCATTTGACAAGCTTCTGCTTACGTTTGTATGTGAGGCCAACCAACCATTTTCTATAGTTGAGACATCATCCTTCAAGACTATGATGGAAACCTTGCAACCTCAGTGTACAGTAATGACAAGGAAAATGTGTTCAAAAATACAAGACGCTGTGAAGAACATGAAAAGCATAATCATCAAAAAACTGAGCACTGCATGAACTATGTTGCTACCACAAGAGACTGCTGGTCTGCCAGACAGTATAGCTACTTAGGAGTGACTTGTCACTAGATAGATGATATCTCTTTAGAAAGGCATTCTGCTGCACTGGCTTGTAGACCTCTTAAAGGTTCACACACATTTGATGTTCTTGCTGCTCCATTAGAGGAAATCCATTCAGAGTATCACATCAGAGAAAAGGTCACCCGGATGACAACAGACAGTGGTTCAAACTTCTTGAAGGCCTTTCGATTATATGGTGAGGACAAAGAGGAAGGAACAACCAATTGGCAGGAGGATAGTGGGCCTATCCTTGATGATGCAGAAGACAGTGAGTTAGAGGTGGAGTATCAAGATGTGTTTGCCGTTTTGGATGATAACACAGGTCTGGAGTACCAGCTTCCAAGGCACCAAAAGTGTGCATGTCATCTACTCAATCTTATATCAACAGTTGATGCCACTGCTGCAGAAGCTACCAATGATACATACAAGAGACTGTCTCGGTCTGCTTTTGCAAAATGTCATGCTCTGTGGAATAAAACCAGCAGGTCAATCATGGCTTATGAAAGAGTGGAACGTGAGTGCAAGTTGCAGTTTCTTCGACCCAATCAAACTCGTTGGAGCTCCCTGTTCCTTGCTGTGGAAAGATTTGTGCGCATTCATAAAGAGCAAGGAGAGAAAACAATCCGCAATGTTTGCACGGCATTAAAGGTAAAGATGTAAGTTGATGGAACTTGTTTTTAAATATTAAATTGTGACTAATGTGTGAATCCACCCCTTTTTTTTAAGTGACTTTGACTGACACTGAAAAATGTAAATATTATCAATTACTTATAGTTTTACTGTCGCATTTTGCAATCATTTGCAAATTTTAAAGACAGTTATTACATTGCTGTAGAAATGGCTATGATCTATTTCTGTTTTTACACTTTTTTTTAGATTCAATCTGCTGAAATGGGATTTTTGGTTGCGTACACTGCTGTGATGAAGCCTGTTGCCATGGCCCTTAATATCCTCCAAGGGGAATCATCTGTGCACATGGGCTTCTTGCTGCCAACACTTTACCAGTTGCTGGAGAAGCTGAGGAAGCTGGAGTCATCTTGCAAAATGTGTAGACCTCTTGTTGATGCGCTGCGGGATGGAATCCAGAAGCGTTTTGGAGAAATGATGAAAGACCCTGAGCTCTTAAATTGTGAGCCACTAGATTTTGACTTATAATGACTTTTCTTGTTACTGTGATTTGGGATTATAGTGTTAGTTGGGGGGAAAAAAGGCTGACAAAAGTTAGGGGAAAAAAACATCTCCGGTGTGATAAAATTTTTCATGCCAAACATCAGCAGCTCGGCAGTCTATACAGCAGACTAATGCACAGACTTAACCATATATCTTTCCACAGGTCTGACCTTCATCAGACATCAACTAGACACAGAGTTGGGTGAGGCCAGCACAAACAGCAGCCTATCTGATGAAGATGACTTCTTTGGGTCCATGGGGTCAGGAAATCCAGAAGCAGTGGAGCTGGAGAGGTACCTTTCATGTCCATTCACTGGAGGTATGGATGTATTGCATGGCTTTCCTCGGATCAAGAAGCTGTCAGTCAAAGTCAATACAGCTCTTTGTAGTTGAGTGTAGTTTTTATTTGAAATATTTTCATTCTGATGTTTGTATTGCATGTTTTTAGTGTTTTCATATTACATTGTGTTAATCCACTGTCTATACTTCAGGGTATTTTAGTATACAAAGAACATTTTATAGTTTTGTTAGAATGTCTATTCCTGTGGAATTTTAGCACAGATGTGTTGTGTGTGTGTGTGTGTTTTTTTGTTTTTTGTTTTTTTTTTAATTCCTGCTGTCCGCCTTGGGAATAAACTTTTCCTGACAGCAAATTCAAAAGTGTTAAATTTTTTGGTGTTAATAGTCTCCTTGCAAAAGTAGAGTTAATTTTACTCTAAGCAGAGTCACATTCTTTTAATGTAACTCTGAGGTGTAAAATGATAGTAGTTAAAATTGAGTGTTAAAAATGAGTGTTTCTGTGTCAAATCTGGAGGTGTTACAATGGAAACATTAACTCTTGACCTCTTAACTCTGAACTCCTAGAGGGGCTATGACACCAACAGAGTAAATTCGCAGACTCCGCCCTCAGCACGGCTCCAATCGAAGCTGAAGTGTAGCCGTTTCAGAACATTTTGCTCTACATATTTGAGTTGTTTGCCATGCTTGGTAAGTATTTTTTCAAAGATTGTTTCAATTGTTATTAGCTTTTACTTCTGTGGCTATTTGGAGTTGAGACAAAGCTGTGTGAAAGGCATTAGCCATGTTGCTCGCTGATAGCATAATATTCTGTTTTAGCTAGCTGAAAGGTATTGTTTGCGGGCAAATACCACAGCCTTGAAAAAAGCTTGCATGTGAATTTTCAGTCAAACGTTTGGTCAAATACACCTAAAACAATGTCTAGAATGTGAAATGTTGGTATAATGGTGCTACTTGAAGCCTGAAAACGATCGCCCATAAAAAAAAACAAAAAACGAGCAAACAGCAGTAGCTGACGTCCTGACTCGATTCTACGGTAGCATTTAGATCCCTCCAGAGTTTTGTGCACACGGTTTAGGTAAAAATTAAAAAGGTTGAGGTTTTACATTTAGTTCAGTATTACCTGTTGCCTGTGTCCTTGTCTTTTGGGAAAATACTTTACACAAGTAATGGCTCAAAGAGGATTCCTTTTTTTTTTTTACTGTGCTGCAATTGTTTACTGGATTATTTGTGCCATTAATTAGTGTCAACTAATTTTTATTCGATCTCCGCACAGGATATGCTTGTGAAGATGGAATATGGGGGAGAGCAGAAGTGCGTTGAAGTTCCACAAAGGGATGAATGAAGGACATGCATATTGTATTGAAGAAATAAGTGATGAGAATGCTGTTATTTGCATTTACCATGTCAGACCTTTTGATAAACAAAATTCTAATGAAAGTGAGAACATGTATACTTAGGGCTGCTCAATTAATCGAATTTTAATCACGATTACGATCTGGGCTTTCAACGATCATTAAAAATGACTGAGCCGATTATTAGCCCCTACCTCATTTATCCGCGACACCTTAAAGGCCGGTCCGTGAAAATATTGTCGGGCATAAACCGGTCCGTGGCGCAAAAAAGGGTGGAGACCGCTGATTAAGAGGACCCGAGGGAAGCTCGGAAAGCTAAGCAGAAGTTATTTGGAGAGTGACTGCCGTTGGTTGAAAAGAGTTAAAAAAAAAAAAAAACTTCAGTGGTGTTGCACACTATTTTATATTATTTTTTTAAAGTCATTGTTAACCCTTTAAAGCCGGTCAGAGCAGCACGCTCCGTTTTGCGTAACTATTTTTAAATCCCTGTAGAACCTGAACCGTGTAAGCTAGCGCAATAATTTGTTTTGCATATGAAACCGGAGGAGTTGTACTTACATCTGATGCCATCAGCTTGTCCTCGGTCACGGTTTCGTTCCACATATAGCTTTGCAAAAACTGCATAAAAAGCGCTTGCAGGAACAAAAACATAATATTCCAGAAACACGCTTTGCCGTTCCTATCAGCTGTTCATAACACTTCCCACAGTGAAATGATGCACATGCTGTTTTCTTTGCAAATTTGCATCATAGGATTGTTTTTTGTTTTTCCTGCAGTATATAAAAATTGCTGTATCTCCAAAATAAAACTATGAAGACACTCAAAATAAATTTCCTGTGGTGGGAAACTATTTTTTGCAACTTTATTGTATTTAAAGTTTTGAAGGATAAACCTCTTAAACTTCTCCAAGTAGAAATATATGTAAACAAAACAAAAGCGATTTTCAATTTTTTTTGTAGTTTATTGCACTTTTTTGCAATTTATGTAATTACTATGCACTTAATGCATACATATTATTAAAATATGGGCTATAACAGTTGTATTGATGTATAGCAACTTGAAATGCTCCCACAAATGGCACTACAGCATGTAAAAAAAATAAATAAAAATAATATAAGCTCTGGTGGACTTGGTTCTATAGTAGGTCTTAAAGGGTTAAATAAATATCGTCAAATAATCGTGATCTCAATTTCAGTGAAAATAATCGTGATTATCATTTTTGCCATAATCGAGCAGCCCTATGTATACTGTTACATCTTTCAGAAAATGTTTTGAAATTGTGGTGCACAGTTCAGAATAAATGTTTTTCAAAAACCATTGCATCTTTTTAGTAAATGTTTATTTCCAAAAGAAATTTATAGAAGTTCAGAACAGTAAAATTCCCGCTTTTTAGAATGAATTAGAAGATAACTCTTACGTAGTTAAACTAAAATACTCTTTGAGAGTTAATATATAAACTCTTAACACCAAGTGTTAAATTGTCAACTCCAGACAGATTTGGTGTTTAACACTAAATCAGAGTTAACGTACCAACTCTCCAAAAAGAGTTAAATTAACACTCTCTGGTGTGGACCCATATAGACACTTTAATAGTGTTGAAATCAAATCCGACAGTGTTAATTTGGACATGCTGGATTTGCTGTGTACCTTTTGCATCTCTGTGTCATTTGTTTCTGATTTACTTAATCCCTCCTTGTATTTAAAAGAACCACCCCTAGTACAGGGACGTGCAGAGAGGTTTAAAGGGGCGGGTGCTCAAAGTTAAAAAGGGGCACATTGAACCATGCTGAATAACAACAACACACATTCATCAAGAATCTAATATGGGAAGGGCAGGGCTGTGTTGATCTGAGACTGTAGACATTAAAAAGTCCACAGGAGAGATGGTAGCTGATTAAACAAGTGTCATGAGATAATAACAAAATGCAAAGATTGGTGACAGCGCTTGGAACCATAAGGCAACGAAAAACTGTGACATAAACTCGGCTCTGCCTGTGAATTAGGGCTGCTCGATTATGGCAAAAATGATAATCACGATTATTTTCACTGAAATTGAGATCACGATTATTTGACGATATTTATTTAACCCTTTAAGACCTACCATAGAACCAAGTCCACCAGAGCTTATATTATTATTTTTTTTACATGTTGTAGTGCCATTTGTGGGAGCATTTCAAGTTGCTATACATCAATACAACTGTTATAGCCCATATTTAATAATATGTATGCATTAAGTCCATAGTAATTACATAAATTGCAAAAAAGTGCAATAAACTACAAAAAAAATTGAAAATCGCTTTTGTTTTGTTTACATATATTTCTACTTGGAGAAATTTAAGAGGTTTATCCCTCAAAACTTTAAATACAATAAAGTTGCAAAAAAATAGTTTCCCACCACAGGAAATTTATTTTGAGTGTCTTCATAGTTTTATTTTGGAGATACAGCAATTTTTATATACTGCAGGAAAAACAAAAAACAATCCTATGATGCAAATTTGCAAAGAAAACAGCATGTGCATCATTTTACTGTGGGAAGTGTTACGAACAGCTGATAGGAACGGCAAAGCGTGTTTCTGGAATATTATGTTTTTGTTCCTGCAAGCGCTTTTTATGCAATTTTTGCAAAGCTATATGTGGAACGAAACCGTGACCTAGGACAAGCTGATGGCATCAGATGTAAGTACAACTCCTCCGGTTTCATATGCAAAACAAATTATTGCGCTAGCTTACACGGTTCAGATTCTACAGGGATTTAAAAATAGTTACGCAAAACAGAGCATGCTGCTCTGACCGGCTTTAAAGGGTTAACAATAACTTTTAAAAAATAATATAAAATAGTGTGCAACACCACTGAAGTTTTTTTTTTATTTTAAACTCTCTTTTCAACCAACGGCAGTCACTCTCCAAATAACTTCTGCTTAGCTTTCCGAGCTTCCCTCGGGTCCTCTTAATCAGCGGTCTCCACCCTTTTTTGCGCCACGGACTGGTTTATGCCCGACAATATTTTCACAGACGGCCTTTAAGGTGTCACGGATAAATGAGGGAGGGGCTAATAATCGGCTCAGTCATTTTTAATGATCGTTGAAAGCCCAGATCGTAATCGTGATTAAAATTCGATTAATTGAGCAGCCCTACTGTGAATCACTCTTTGCTTCTCTTCTTCCTTCCTTCCCATCATTTCATATATCACTCTCCACTTGCTGTCTATCTGAGAACAAGGCACAACTTGCTATTGCAATAAACTATAATCTAATTATCCACACCTAACAACTCTTGCACTTAATCTATAATAAAATGATGACAGAAAAATGTTATAGCACTGCCTTTAGTAGCCTCATACAGCTCCTACTGTTTCCTCCTCATGTCCTTACCAGCCATGTCTGCACAATGTTATATCATGAGTAATATTTTTTTAAATCCAGCTAAATAAAACACACACATGCACACACAGTGACATTTTAGACCTTCTTCAGAATACTGTATATACTATGGGCATCCTTACATTATTATTTATTACTAGAGCTACAATAATAAAGCAATGAGGAGGGGGAAGTAATAAATATGAAATAATGTATTTATGATGATTCCATTTGTTTCACTATCCACTCTGTGCAGGGCAAAGCTTATTACATTTTTAAACTGTAGAGATACAATCATTTTACTGCTGTAAAATCCAACTTTTGTCTTATTTAAAATATAAATCTAATATAATCTGCTTCTTAATGTATGTTCTTTAAAATACAGCGTGTGTTTTTTAATATATTATAATTATAATAATTATTATGTGGACATGCATATTAGATCGTTTTTTAGTGAAATATAATCCCTCCAGAAAGGCAGGAAATGCCCAGAAACTTACTTTAAAACTAAATATGTTCCCTAAAACGGTGACAGAGCTACAGACCCATGACAGCCAGGTAGCCAGCAGCTATGACCAGCACTACTTGTGCCGTTAATAAAAGGACAGGTAATGTTTGTCGCGCTGTTGCACACACAGCACGCTCGTTTGTTTCAGTTCGTCAGTTGCAACAAGACAGCTTACCAACGTGTACGTAATAAGCTAATACTCCTGGGTGCTACACACTACAGTGTACGCTGTACACCTACTTACTGGGTTTGTCGCATCAGTCTGTGTCTCTGAGTTAACTTGTGTTTCTCCTACAGCTCCGGACCGCAAAAAATGCGCGTGCTCTTTGTGAGCTCGTTCCCGGCTCGTAACCAGCGTGTTCTGCCGTCGAGGGCGATCATTGGTTAAATGTGATCATGTGACTGATGCAAGCCAGATCTTTTTATTTAGCAAAACTATGATTAATAGTTAAATATTATTGTTGAGGGGCACAGACAGGACTCCGCACGCACACACACATAAAAAAAATTAATTAATTAATTAAAAAAATTTAAAAGTTGCCTCAACAAAAGGGCACTTTGGGCACTCATCGGGAAAGGGGCGGGTGCTCAAGCCCCTCTAGCCCCCCCCTCTGCACGTCCCTGCCCTAGTATGACATTCTGGCGCATCAGCTGTAGTCTGTTATGTTGAAGTTGCCTCGTTCTAATGTTTTCTCTGAGGCTGCTGTAAATGCGAATATATTTACTGTGGGTTTTGCTTGAAAAAGCTTTACGTTGTGAAAAACTGAAATCTTGAAATTAGAATTGTTGTGCCTTATTTTGTGGATCTTTTTACATATATTCCTTTTGAAAATACTAAAATTTGTATATTTATTTATTTTTCTTTGTCTGATAGCATTTATTTATAAAATAAATCGGACATTTCAAACAGTTACTCGCTACTTACTCAGTACTTGAGTAGCCTTTTCACCAAGTACTTTTTTACTCTTACTCGAGTAACTTTTTTGACGACTACTTTTCACTTTTACTTGAGTAATAATATTTTAAAGTAATGATACTCTTACTTGAGTACAAGTTCTGGATACTCGACCCACCTCTGGGAACTGGTTTAGCTTTCGATCGTCAGATACACAACAAAGCACTATTTTTGGTAGAGCATGCTAGCATGCTCATCACTGAACAAAATCTTCTGCGTGAACTGAAGGTCCTGTTCCACTTTTTGTTTTGCCCATTCTGCAAATTCTGTGCGCCGATCTGGGTCATCCTCGTTGAGATGCTGCTGTAGCTGGAGTTTGTAAGGGTGCCATTTGTCTATTTATCCATCCATCCATCCATCCATCTGCTTCCGCTTATCCTTTTCAGGTATTGCACTGCCTGGTGCAATAATCAAAGTTTCTGTTTTGGCCGGGTTTAGCTGTAAGCAGTTATTGTTCAACCATTGTTTAATGTTGGTTAAACAGTCAATCAGATTGGAGAGCTTATGAGCTTCAGCAGGCTTAAACGAATAATATCGCTGAATATCGTCAGCAAAAAGATGATAAGATACTTCAGGAAACTGCTGTATTATCTGACTTAAAGGAAGAATGTATATTAAAAACAAAATAGGTCCCAGCACAGAGCCCTGAGGAACTCCACACAACAACTCTGTAGATTCCGACATGATCTGGTTTGCAGACACACTAAAACTCCTTTCAGATATATAAGATGAAAACCAGTCTAGAACAGAGCCAGACATCCCAACCAGGTCTCTCAGTCTGTTTATCAGGATGGTATGGTTGACTGTATCAAAGGCTGAGGTAAGGTCTAACAAGACAAGGACTGTGTATTCTCCGGAGTCTGCTGACATCATAATATCATTAGTAACTTTCAGTAGTGCTGTCTCAGTGGAATGCAATTTACGGAACCCAGATTGAAAACGGTCTATTTCTCCAAGTATGCCGTAAGGTGGACAGCTACTGCCTTCTCAAGGAGTTTTGACATAAATGGGAGTTTGGAGATAGGTCTTAAATTTTGAAGTAGTGTTGGGTCCAGGTTGGGTTTTTTGAGCCTTGGTTCCACAATGGCATGTTTAAAAAAACTGGGGAACACCCCAGTCTGAAGAGAAACATTAAAAAGGTTCACAACCCAAGGACCAATGGTGTCAAAGGCATTAATAAAAAGCTTAGTGGGGATAATGTCTGAGGGGCTCTCGGATGGCTTCATTTTGTCAACCAGGGCTGCTATTTCATCATATGTTACAGTTGTAAAAGTTGACCAGGAGTACAAAGGGAGTGCCTGACTCGGAGAACAAGAAAGCTTTGGGGAGATTTTAGCATTGTTGTCGTTAATCTTATCAACAAAAAATCGGAGGAGTTTATTACTATCTACTTTAGAGTGTACATCTAAAGGTACCACATCTGGGGAGACAATAGCACTAACTTTGTCAAAAAGAAACTTGGGATTTCTCTTGTTTTTTCTTATGAGTCTAGAAAAATATTCAGATCTAACAGTTCTCACTGTGTCATTTAAGGAGAGCATGAGATCTCGAAGATGGAGCCTGTGTACGTCAAGTTTGGTTTTCTTCCATAGTCGTTCTATTTTGCGGCATATTCTCCTTAAGTTTAAGATAGACTCATTTATCCAAGGGCATGTCTTCTTTTGTAAAGCCGAGCTTGTTTTAATAGGTGCCACTTGATCCAAAATGGATGTGCATTCCCTATTAAAAGACTGAATAAGAACATTTACATCGTTTCCGGTAAAAAGTGGAGACCTGTCAAACATAATGGAGAACCTCTCAGCAGTAGTCTCAGTTATTATGCGTCTATGAGTTTTTAACTTCACAGGCGTCTGTTTAGAGCTAAAATTAAGTTCAACAAAGATACAGTTATGATCACTCAAATGTACATCCTCAGCAAACACATTGCCAATGTTGAGGCCCAAGGAAAAAACAAGGTCCAAGATATGGCCTTTTAAATGGGTTGGACCGGAGACATGTTGGACAAAATTAAAAGACTCAGATATAGATAGAAGTTCAGCTGCAGAGTTAGATGAGGCATCATCAATATGAATGTTAAAATCCCCAAGAATTAAAACTTTCTCCAGCTTGATAATAGAAGATAAGAAGTCCATAAAATCCTTTAAGAACTCAGTAGCAGGGCCAGGAGGGCGATAGACTAAAACACAATAAAAGATGTTCGAAGAGCCCACCTTAATTGTTTGCGACTCAAAGAAAGAATAGTTTTCAGTTTGCATACCTCTGCAGGTGAAACTGTCCTTAAAGACAACGGCAATACCTCCACCACGGCGACCTAAACGGGGGGCGCTCAAGTAAGAGCAGTCTGCAGGACGCAGTTCGTTTAGGTGAATAAATTCGCCTTCCCTCTGCCATGTTTCGGTGAGAAACAGAAAGTCCAGGCTTTTCCTTGTGAAGAGCTCATTCAGAGAGAAGGATTTGTTTGCAATGGAGCGGGCGTTCAAGAGCGCAATCCGATTAAAAGCTGGCGGCGCAGGTTTCCCATCAGCTTGTCGGAGTGGAATTGACAGCAAACACCGTGTCCGCACGCGAGGTCTCCAGCAGCGCCACGGAACCGGCGGGGCCAACCACCGGTTGTGCGATGCGGGCTGTGAGGCCACAGTGGTGGGGGGATAATCGGCAAAATCCAGAGCATCAGATTGGCAGGATCCACGCTGTAGTGGCTGCAAGTACGTGTTTCCAATCAAATCCGGAAGGGTAACTGGCAGCAGAAACCGGGGACGCCTCCAGACGAGTCGGGAGATCTCCGATCTGTAGGCTCGTCTGATGTGTACCTGGATGCCGGCCCTACAGCCTCTTTTCCTCGATTTCTTCTTGGAATTGCTTAGGGCACGTTTCGCCGGTAGCAAGAAGTAATCCGGTGAGGTGGAAGAGTGCACAAATGGTGGGGGGAAAGTTTTTCTATAACTGTCCCAGTCATCATAAAGACATTCCATAGACTCTTTGATGTGGAGCAAGGAAGAACGGTCGTAAATCACAGCAGCATAGCTCCATATATTAAACGTCAGGGCTGATATAAAAGCATAAAATACAATACAGCGTAGGCAGGTAGACGTCAAGCCGAGCAAAGGCGCCATCTTCCTGTCACAGCACATTGTTCCTTCAGTGGGCCAGTTTCAGTCATTGCAAACGTACTGTTTCTAAGGTTGGGGAAACCTGCAGTCAGCTGAGACTGAAGAAGTCACTTGGATGAGTGATGAAACTTTTCTCCCACTGAAAACTTTACATCCAGATGAACAAATTCAACCATTTGGGATCAGGAAGCTTGTCAGTGAATACCTCAGGCAGTAGAAACCTAAGAAAAAGGAGCAAGAGGAGGAACCATCATGAGAGGACAAGCCCTTGCACAATATGTAGGGGAGACCGGGGATAGTTGTAACATTTTTGACATTTCTGTCTGTAAATTAAAGCTCTTTTAAGGTAGTGGATTCAAAATGTAATGCAAAGTATTTACATGTCTCTGCTATTAAATAGTGCAGCTATTTTCTCTGCAGCACAATTATCCATTGCATGGTATGGCCTCAAACACGAAGAGTGAAATGTTACAATTAACCCCATAGTCTGGGTTAGTTGTAACATATCCCGGGGTAAAATGTAACACAATGAAATAAGGGTACTAACAAAACATTAACATGTAATCTTTGTTTATTCAACACATGAATGCACTTACATCCATTTATGTAGCTGTGTGTGTGTGTGTGTGACAGAATGCAGAAATCTAGCTTTTGAACATATTCCAGCCCCCCAAAAAAGACAAATTATAAAATTTTCTGAAACTGAATATTTCATTAATTTTGGTTGGTCTTCCTTGAGTTTGGCCTCATTGGCTCAGTGGGCATTATAACCTACAACTCTTGCACCAATTTTGAACATAACAATGAAGCTGAAAAAATGTAGTTGTTCACCAGCATCGCAATTCCATTACTTTTTTTCATGGCTTACCTTGGTGTGGTTTGCAAAGTGCTTCAGAAAGATGAGGAAATCTGTTTCTTGCACCCATCCTGACTTATTTCCACTACCAGTACTTCCTACTGGTCCATCTCTGACACAGAGGTCTGCATAATGTATGTGTGGGAACACAAACAGTGGAGGAATTGTGTTGCCAATGGCATTAACCGCATATACAAATGCGACCAGTGAACCTCTCTCGCTGATGTCGCTGCCCCAACTTGTTTAATATAAGTTAAAGTAAAAGTGTGGTAAGTTGTAACATCTGCATTATTGTTACAACTAACCCAGACTGTTGCTGTTACAACTGACCCAGACTCCTATAGCCATGAACTAGCTAACATTACAGCCAACGGCTAAAACATTAGCACTAAAGACCTACACAGAATATATCCCCATAGACATACAAATAACACAATTTAAGTTTGATGAGTTTAACTGCAAAGCAGATAATGCTATTAGAAATTGAAATAAAGTAGAAAAACTTACTTTTTGGCATACAAATTACTTTTTTTCGTGTTAAATTGTCTGTGTTTGACAAAATGTGCTGATTTTTCACATGTGATAGCAGAACTGAGTTGGGCATGCACAGGATGAGTCACATTATTTGAAACTTAGCCCTGATTGGAGAAATTGGAAGTGTTACAACTGACCCACGTTACAACTATCCCCGGTCTCCCCCACCAGATAGGATTTCTGGATGTCAGCCAATTCCTCTACCAGTGACTGGATAAAGCTGGACTGAAAGACAGCACAGAGGCACGAATCATGGCAGCACAGGAACAAGCTCTGAGCACAAGATCCATAGAGGCTGGGGTCTTTCACACAAGACAAGATCCCAGGTGCAGGCTATGTAAAGATGCCCCTGAGACAATCCAGCACATAACAGCAGGGTGCAAGATGCTAGCATAGTGTACAGAAACATCTGTGCCGAGTATGGTCTGGAAGTCCTGAGGTCAAAATGGGAGACGCCCATTGATGATAAACGTCTCCAATGATATTAAAACATGTTACTACAAAACATGTTAATATATTATCAAAATGGGAAAAATTAACATCCGAAAAGCAAATAAGATGCGACTGAAAGGTGTGGCACTATGTGCCGTGCATTGTGAATGATGCACACTGTTTGAAAACACATGACAACCACTTCAATAAAAGTTAACATTGAAAATATACCTTATCTGACAGTGGATCATGAGGGCAGGAGCCTAAGCAGGGAACGCCAGACCTTCTCACCAGATACTTCTTCCAGCTTATCTGGGGAAATATTAAGGCATTCCCAGGCCATATAATTGATATATTCTTTCCAGTGGGTCCTGGGTCTACTCCGGGACCTCCTGCCGTTAGGATAGGCCCGGTCGAAACACCTTACCCAGGAGGCACACACCTCAGCTGGCTCCTTTTGATGTGAAGGAGCAGTGGCTCCACTCCTAACCCTTGCCAAATACTAATCTCCTCACCGTATTTCTAAGGGAAATCCTAGCCACCTTTTGGACAAAGCTCATTTTCTGATCTAATTTTATTGCCTAAGCTCTTTACTGTGTTTTTTTACTTACTCATCAGTAAGTGTTTACTCTGATTATAGGTCAAGGGAGCTGAGGGCTGTTTTCCAAACTGACTTTTATAGAATAGGACTTAGCTTTTGCAACTACAATACTTCACAGGTGCTGACCATTAGAATAAATGTAAGTCTTGATTTTATTACAGGGCTGAGTCTATGCATTGGAAGGGCAACCATCTTTGACACAAAGCATTAGGCTCAACTCATTTTCCAACTCCAAATTAAAGAAACAAAAAACAAAACGTATATTTAAAAAGTACAAAAATATCTTACAAATTATCCAAGACATATTATCTCTGTTTTAGATTACAGAGGGAAAGGAGGAGACAAACTGAGATATTTTCTGCAAATGAAGAATCACAAAACTCAGAGACTAGGACAGTTGATACTGCGGTAAAGTGAGCCGTCATTTGTGAGCCGCGGTCAAGCCAGCCGCCTCCTATCCGCCGCATAAATTTCCTTGCGCTTTTACACCAGTCTTTACGGTAGCGCCTTTTCGCTTTATATCCTGATTGAAAGCCTAGACTCGCGCACACACGCACGCGCGTGAACAGTCACACGCACTCGCGCACACAAATTACAATGGAACAGCCCAATACAGCCATCGTGACAGTCTGGTTGCATATTCAAAAATTCATTAAAAATCATTCTTAAAAGTTGATGCCAAGCTTTCAACACAATCCTCTTCTCGGACACCTACTTTACCTCTGGGCCAGTTTTTACCCAGATTTACTGTAATATTACTCAGAAATCACAGTAAACTCATATTCAGTGCAATACAGTCAATGCACTACAATTATGTTTATTTCAAAAATTCATTAAAAGTCATCCTGAATAGTTGAGGTCCAACTTTCAACACATCCCTCCTCTGGGACACCTACTGTACCTGTGTGCCAATTTTCATCCAGATTTACTGTAGAATTCCTCAGAAATTAAAGGGTACTTGTATTCAATGCAATACAGTCAATACAATAGAATTATGTCAATTTTCAGAAATTCATTAAAAATCATCCTGAGTAGTTGATGCCCAACTTTCAACACATCCCCCCTCTGGGACACCTACTGTACCTGTGTGCCAAGTTTCATCCAGATTTACTGTAGAATTCCTCAGAAATTAAAGGGTACTTGTATTCAATGCAGTCGGCCAATACACTACAATTATGTCAATTTTCAAAAATTCATTAAAAACCATCCTGAGTAGTTGATGTCCAACTTTCAACACATCCCTCCTCTAGGACACCTACTGTACCTGTGTGCCAGGTTTCAGCCAGATTTACTGTAGAATTCCTCAGAAATTAAAGGGTACTTGTATCCAATGCAGTCGGCCAATACAGTAGAATTATGTCAATTTTCAAAAATTCATTAAAAATCATCCTGAGTAGTTGATGTACAACTTTCAACACATCCCCCCTCTGGGACACCTACTGTACCTGTGTGCCAAGTTTCATCCAGATTTACTGTAGAATTCCTCAGAAACTAAAGGGTACTTGTATTCAATGCAATACAGCCAATACACTATAATTATGTCAATTTTCAAAAATTCATTAAAAATCATCCTGAGTAGTTGATGTCCAACTTTCAACACATCCCTCCTCTGGGACACCTACTGTACCTGTGTGCCAAGTTTCATCCAGATTTACTGTAGAATTCCTCAGAAATTAATGGAAACATTTATTCAATCTAATACAGCCAATACACTACAATTATGGAAATTTCAGAAATTCATTAAAAATCATCCTGAGTAGTTGAGGTCCAACTTTCAACACATCCCTCCTCCGGGAAACCTGCTGTACGTCTGGGCCAAGTTTCAGCCAGATTTACTGTAATATTCTTCAGAAATTGCAGGGAACTTATGTTCAGTGCAAGAAAGGCTGAAAGACGACCACCCCTGAACAAGACACACAAGCTGAAATGTCAAGACTGGGCCAAGAAATATCTCAAGACTGGTTTTTCTAAGGTTTTATGGACTGATGAAATGAGAGTGAGTCTTGATGGGCCAGATGGATGGGCCCGTGGCTGGATTGGTAAAGGGCAGATAGCTCCAGTCCGACTCAGACGCCAGCAAGGTGGAGGTGGAGTACTGGTTTGGGCTGGTATCATTAAAGATGAGCTTGTGGGGCCTTTTCGGGTTGAGGATGGAGTCGAGCTCAACTCCCAGTCCTACTGCCAGTTTCTCGAAGACACCTTCTTCAAGCAGTGGTACAGGAAGAAGTCTGCATCCTTCAAGAAAAACATGATTTTCATGCAGGACAATGCTCCATCACACGCGTCCAAGTACTCCACAGCGTGGCTGGCAAGAAAGGGTATAAAAGAAGAAAAACTAATGACATGGCCTCCTTGTTCACCTGATCTGAACCCCATTGAGAACCTGTGGTCCATCATCAAATGTGAGATTTACAAGGAGGGAAAACAGTACACCTCTCTGAACAGTGTCTGGGAGGCTGTGGTTGCTGCTGCACGCAATGTTGATGGTGAACAGATCAAAACACTGACAGAATCCATGGATGGCAGGCTTTTGAGTGTCCTTGCAAAGAAAGGTGGCTATATTGGTCGCTGATTTGTTGTTGTTTTGTTTTTGAATGTCGGCGAGGATTCCGCACGGCACTCCCCTCACGAATCTCCGCTCTCTTCCAAACAAAGTCGACGAATTACTGCTCTTAAACCGGACTAACAAGGACTTTGCACACTCTGCTGCCCTCTGCTTCACTGAAACCTGGCTCAGTGAGCGAGTCCCAGACGCTGTCTTAAATCTGCCGGGCTTCCAACTTCACCGGGCGGACTGCGAAACAGAGCTCTCAGGGAAAACAAAGGGTGGTGGAGTCTGCTTCTACATTAATGAAGGTTGGTGTACTGATGTCACAGTGTTACAGAAACACTGCAGCCCACACTTGGAAAGTTTTCTCATCAACTGTAAACCTTTTTATTCACCGCAGGAGTTTTCTTCCTTCATGCTGGTCGGAGTTTACATCCCTCCACAGGCCAACGCGAACAACGCACTGTGCGAGCTGGCTGACCAGATTACTACCCTGGAGAGGAAATTCCCGGATTCCTTTACAATTATTCTTGGGGATTTTAACAGAGCAAACCTAAACTACGAACTCCCTAAATACAGACAGCATATAGACTGCCCCACCAGGGACAACATCATACTGGATCACTGCTACACCACTCTAAAAGATGCCTATCGCTCTGTGCCTCGGGTAGCTTTGGGACATTCTGATCACTGCATGGTCCATCTTATTCCAGTTTATAGGCAAAAACTCAAACGTGCCAAGCCTGTAGTCAAAACTGTGAAGAAGTGGACTAACGCAGCAAAGCATGAACTGCAGGACTGTTTTGACTCCACTGATTGGACTGTTTTTGAAGCTGCATCTGAGAACCTAGATGAGCTCACGGACACTGTGACATCATACATCAGTTTCTGTGAAGACGTGTGTGTGCCAACAAAGACCTTTTGCACATACAACAACAATAAACCATGGTTCACTCCTAAACTCCAACATCTTCGCAAGGCCAAGGAGGACGCCTACAGAAGTGGTGACAGGGTCCTGTACAAGCAAGCCAGGAACACACTGACCAAGGAGATCAAAGCAGCTAAAAGGATCTACTCCCAGAAGCTGGAAGAACGGCTCTCAGCCAACGACCCTGCATCAGTGTGGAGGGGCCTGCAGGAAATCACCAGCTACAGACGCCCCCCACCCACTATTGAAGCAAACAAAGACCTGGCCAACGAGTTAAACACTTTCTATTGCAGGTTTGAGACGGACAGACTCCCACGCCCCACCCTCCCCTCCCCAGGGACATTGCTTCAGACATTGACCCCCAACACACCTTCCACCTCTCCCCCCTTCACCCTGCCCCTCCCCAATCAAGACTCAACGACCACCCCCACCCTCCCCAATCCAGACTCAACGACCACCACCACCCTCTCCAACCCAGACTCAACGACCTCCACCACACCTCTCACCCCCCTTTCCTCCTCCCTGAAACTAAGAATACACACTCAGGATGTGAGCCGACTATTCCAGAAACAGAAGCCCAGGAAAGCCCCCGGACCAGATGGCGTCTCACCCTCCTGCCTCAAAACCTGTGCTGAACAGCTGGCTCCCATCTTTACTCGCATCTTCAACAGATCCCTGGAGCTGTGTGAAGTTCCCTCCTGCTTCAAACGCTCCACCATCATCCCTGTTCCCAAGAAACCCACCATCACAGGACTGGATGACTACAGACCTGTCGCCTTGACGTCTGTGGTCATGAAATCCTTCGAACGACTGGTGTTAGCCCATCTGAAAGACATTACAGGCCACCAGCTGGACCCTCTGCAGTTTGCCTACCGGGCAAACAGGTCAGTGGATGATGCAGTGAACATGGGGCTGCATTACATCCTGCAACACCTTGACCGCTCTTCCAGCAGCCACCAGGCCCAGGATCCTCCTGCTCCACCAGGCCCAGGAGCGTTAAGATGCCGCCTAAGAGGAGCAACGTTAATGAGGAGGAACTGGAGGACATAAAGAAATCCCTAAACTTTATGTCTGAAGAAATAACAACAATTTCAAAACAACAAAAACTGATACTCAATTTAATGGATGATATTAAAGAACTAAGAAGGCAGAGCGAGGAAAAGGACAAGAAGATTGCTATGCTGGAAGGACGGGTGTCAGATCTGGAACAATATTCAAGAGTAAATGATGTGATAGTGACAGGACTGGAAACCAAGCATCAGACATACGCACGGGTAGCAGCAGCAGAGAGAGGGGAGCCACCCGAGCAAGAGCTACGCTCTTTGGAAGAGCAGGTAATGGCCTTCTTTAAAAGCAAAGGTATAGAAATGGACAGTAAAAATATTGAAGGATGCCATCCTCTTCCGAGAAAAAATCAAATACCTGCCATTATCATTCGTTTTGTTAATAGAAAACAGAAAAAAGAACTGCTCAAGCAAGGAAGAAAGCTAAAAGGTACAAATGTTTATTTAAATGAACACCTAATCAAGAAAAATGCAGACATTGCAAGACAAGCAAGAATATTAAGAAAACAGAAGAAAATACAGTCAACTTGGACGTCAGACTGTAAAATATTCATTAAGTTAAATGGAACACCAGAGCAGGCTAAGGTTCTAGTCATCAAAGAGATGACGGAACTAGAAAAATATAACTGATAAATGCAAAGCAGTGCTAAATATGATGTGACCGTCCAAGTGCACAACCAACGCAGATGTCTGACAATTTTCAACTAACAACTCATATAGATATTGAAAATAAGACATTGATGTATGACAGCAACATAGATCCTGATTGTAATTTCTTTAACAATAAGACAAATGAATGCAATTATTATACAAATGAGCAACTTAAAAAGGAATTCAAGGTAGAACAGGGTATAACAATGGTTCACTTTAATAGTCGAAGCTTATATGCAAACTTTCAATCCATCAAAGACTACATAACACAGTTTGAACAGCCATTCAATGTGATAGCCATATCGGAGACCTGGATAACTCCTGGAAAAGAAGAAGACTTTAAAATAAATGGATATGAATTCCTTCATGTAGACAGGATCAACAAGAAAGGAGGTGGGGTGGCACTTTACATTGATAAAAACCTAAAGTACAAAAGAATGGGAAGAATGACAACTGTTATTGATGGAGTGATGGAATGTTTATCAGTGGAAATAAGTATAGAAAAAAGGAAAAACCTAATTGTCAGTTGTATATATAGAACACCAGGATCTAAGATTGAGATATTTAAGGATAATATGGAGGACTTATTTACAAATATAAATCAGAAAAGAATGTTTATTTGTGGGGACTTTAATATTGACTTATTGAATCCAAATCATAATAAGAGTACAGAAGAATTTATTGATTCCATGTACAGCATAGGTTTATTTCCACTGATAACAAGACCGACCAGAATAACATCTCATTGTGCAACTCTATTAGATAATATATTTACAAATATAATAGAAGGAAAGATAAAAAGTGGGCTGTTAATCAATGATATAAGTGACCATTTACCAGTCTTTGCATCGTATAATTGCCATTATAAAGTGAACAACGATGGACATAAGATTATTTACAAAAGAATAAGAACAGAGAAGACCTTAAATTGTCTTAGAAATGAACTTTTAAAGCAAGATTGGAATATTGTATATGAACAAACAGAAGTTAATAAAGCTTACGAAGGATTTTTAAGAACATTTAACACATTACTTGATAAAAACTGCCCAGTAATTGAAATCAATAGGAAACACAACTATGCAGGAAGACCATGGATGACAAAAGGACTACAAAATGCCAGCAAAAAAAAGAATACCTTATATCGAGAATTCATAAAACAGAGAACAATAGAAACTGAAATGAAGTATAAAACTTACAAAAATAAATTAACTAATATAATGAGATCCTGTAAAAGAGAGTATTACATTAAAAGGTTAGAACACAATAAAGATAACACAAGAGATATATGGAATGTATTAAACAGAATAATCAAAAATGAAACAAGGAATAATGATTACCCTGGATACTTTATAGAAGGGACAAGAAGTATTAATAACATGGAGGAGATAGTAAATGGCTTTAATGAATTCTTCGTAAACATAGGGCCAAAACTGGCAGAAGAAATAAAGGTTGATGGAATAGAAAGGGACACTGGTGAAAATATTGAAAGGAATAGTAGCTCAATGTTTTTAAGAGCAGTGGAAGAGAAAGAGATTTATGACATAGTTAGAGGACTTAAGAACAAAACCAGTACAGACTGGAATGATATTGATATGGTAACGGTAAAGACAGTTATTGATGGTATCGTAAAACCATTAAAATATATATTCAACTTGTCGTTTCAAAAAGGAGTTTTTCCACAAAAAATGAAAGTTGCTAAAGTTATTCCCATTTACAAAACCGGTGAAAGACATCATTTTACAAACTATAGACCAGTGTCAATACTCTCCCAGTTCTCTAAGATACTGGAAAAACTCTTCATAAAAAGATTTGACAGTTTTGTGGAAAAATATGAATTAATGACAGATAGTCAGTATGGGTTCAGAAACAACAGATCAACAGCTTTGGCACTGATAGATCTAATGGAAAAGATAACGGAATGTATGGATAATAAGAGGTATGCGCTCGGAGTTTTCTTAGATCTAAAGAAGGCGTTTGATACTGTTAATCATGAAATTCTATTAAAAAAACTGGAAAAGTACGGGTTTAGGGGAGTGGTTTTGGAATGGTTAAAAAGCTATGTAGGGAATAGGCAACAATATGTACAAATAAATGAATATAAATCTAATTTGATGGATATAGCTTGTGGAGTACCTCAAGGTTCAGTACTGGGTCCAAAAATGTTTATTATGTACTTAAATGATATCTGCAGAGTATCGGAGATTTTAAAGTTTGTAATATTTGCAGATGACACAAATATACTGTGTGCAGGTGGGGAATTGCCACAGGTTTTGGAAATGATCACACAGGAATTAACGATATTAAAGAAGTGGTTTGATATAAATAAATTATCATTGAATCTCGATAAAACCAAATTTATGTTGTTTGGAAACCAAAAGAAAAACATCGAAGTAGAAATATGTGTTGACAATGTATATTTAGAAAGAGTAAATGAAATAAAATTTCTTGGGGTGATCATTGACCACAAGCTCTGTTGGAAGCCACACATTACTTATGTTCGGGGGAAATTGGCACGGGGCATTGCCGTCCTGGGAAAAGCAAAGCATATGTTGGATCAGAAAGCACTGCACATTTTATACTGTGCTTTACTACTGCCATATATGAGCTACTGTGTAGAGGTCTGGGGAAACACATACAAAAGTAACACACAAACAATAACTATAATACAGAAAAGGGCCATTAGATTAATAAATAATGTAGGGTACAGGGACCATACAAATGCACTCTTTGTCAAAATGCAAGCTATTAAATTCCAAGACTTGGTGAAGCTTAAAACAGCGCAAATAATGTATAAAGTCAGAAATAAATTGCTTCCCAAAGAAATCTGTAAATTGTTCATAGAAAGAGAAGGTGGGTATAACTTAAGAGGGAAATGGAATTTAAAAATACAAAGTGCTAGAACAACTTTAAGAACTATGTCAATCTCAATTTCAGGAGTTAAATTATGGAACAGTCTAACAGAAGAAATAAAAGACAGTCAAAACATAAAACAGTTTAAAGTAAAATATAAAAACCTAATTTTAAATAAGTATAAGAATGAAGAAAACGGGGTTAACCCAGGATGGTAATGTTGCTGGTAATGGTGTTGTGGTTCTTTTTTGGTTGTTTTTTTGTTTTTTTGTTTTGTTTTGGTTTGTTGTTTTTCCATAACTTGTGTATCTGCAAATATACACATTCTGTATTTTTCATATGAAAGAAACTATACTGTGGTGGGGCTTGCTAATTTCTTGTTTTTGATTTATGTATGTTATGTTTTGTTTTACTTCATATGTTTATATGTTTCATATGTTGTTTGTTTAATTTAAGACAAAAAAAAAAAATTAAATGAATGAGAGGTAAAACTTGAGGGGGTAGGGACAAATAAGTAAATACTTCAGCCTACTCCTTTTCAAACAAATAATGGAATGATATTTTGTAATGATTGTGAAGGCACATGTTTGAAATGTTTGAAATAAAAATGAACTGAACTGAACTGAACTGAACCGCCCGGGAACTTATGCCAGGGTCCTGTTTGTGGACTTTAGTTCGGCTTTTAACACCATTGTGCCTGAACTTCTTTCCTCCAAACTCTCCCAGCTCAGCGTGTCACCAGCTACCTGTCAGTGGATCACCAGCTTCCTGACAGACAGAAAGCAACAAGTGAGGCTGGGGGAGATCACCTCTGAAACCCAGTCCCTCAGTATTGGTGCCCCTCAAGGATGTGTCCTCTCACCACTACTGTTCTCCCTCTACACTAACGACTGCACCTCCAATAACTCTGCTGTCAAACTCCTAAAGTTTGCAGATGACACCACTGTCATTGGCCTCATTCAAGATGGTGATGAGTCTGCATACCGGCAGGAAGTTGAGCGGCTGGTACTCTGGTGCAGTCAGCACAATCTGGAGCTGAACACTCTTAAGACTGTAGAGATGACAGTGGACTTCAGGAGACATCCCTCAACTCTGCTCCTCCTCACCATATCAGACAGCCCTGTGTCGACTGTGAAGATCTTCAAGTTCCTGGGTACAACCATCTCCCAGGCCCTGAAGTGGGAGACCAACATCAACTCCATCCTCAAAAAGACCCAGCAGAGGATGTACTTCCTGAGACAACTGGGGAAGTACAGTCTTCCACAGGAGCTGCTGATCCAGTTCTACACTGCGGTCATTGAGTCTGTCCTGTGCTCCTCCATCACAGTCTGGTATGGAGCAGCCACTAAACAGGACAGGAGCAGACTGCAGCGGACTGTACGGGCAGCAGAAAGGATCATCAGCGCCCCCCTGCCCTCCATCCAGGATCTGTACCTCTCAAGAACCAGGAAACGGGCAGGGAAAATCATCGCAGACCCCTCACACCCTGCACACAGACTTTTTGATCTGCTGCCCTCTGGCAGACGGTACAGAAGCCTGCAGACCAGGACCACCCGACACAGGAACAGTTTCTTTCCCCTCGCCATCTCCCTTCTTAACAGTTGACCTGTCACACTGCTCCCACTGCCAGACTGCAACTGCACCTTATGTACATTTTGTAGTATTCATTCCACCTCATTCATTTCTGTATTTTATGTATATAAGTTTAGATTCGTTATTTATAGTTGGTTTACATAGCTTTGTGTATGTATGTTTAATGTGTATATATAGACACTTGTGTGTGTGTGTGTGTGTAAGATTTACATTGCTGTGCTTGAGAGCCACCATCTACCGGAACCAAATTCCCTGTATGTGTCTGCACATATACTTGGCCAATAAACACGATTCTGATTCTGATTCTGATTCTGAGATGTATATTTGTGAATGTGGAGATGTTATATTGGTTTCACTGGTAAAAATAAATAATTGAAATGGGTATATATTTGTTTTTTGTTAAGTTGCCTAATAATTATGCACAGTAATAGTCACCTGCACACACAGATATCCCCCTAAAATAACTAAAACTAAAAACAAACTAAAAACTACTTCCAAAAACATTCAGCTTTGATATTAATGAGTTTTTTGGGTTCATTGAGAACATGGTTGTTGTTCAATAATAAAATTATTCCTCAAAAATACAACTTGCCTAATAATTCTGCACTCCCTGTAGGTCTGTTGACAGAGCTCTGTACAGGTCTGCTCGAGCTGACCTGAAAAGGGGTCCCACCTGTCCAGCAACAACACATGGCATGGAATAATAGACATCATAAACCACAGAGGCAGAACTGTGAAAACAGAAAACCTGAGTGTGCAGCTAGCAGAGGACATAAACAGCTTCTTTGCCCGCTTTGAAACACCACAACAGCAGCATTCATCTGCCTCAGCCCTGCTCCCATCCTCATCCTCACCTGGTTCCTGCACCGCTCCATTCACTGTAACGGAGCACGATGTCAGATGAGTGTTCCTAGCAGTGAACCCCAGGAAGGCGTCCAGACGGAATACGTGGTAAAGTGCTAAGACCATGTGCCCACCAGCTCACCCTCATCTCCACCAGAATCTTCAACCTCTCACTGGATGAAGCAGCCATCCCATCCTGTCTAAAATCAGCCACAATCATCCCAGTACCAAAGAAGTCTCCCATCACCAGCCTGTGGCCCTCACACCGGTAATCATGAAATGCTTTGAGAGACTAGTCCTTCAGCACACCAAGGATTACCCCCCCCCCAGAATTCGACCCCCACCAGTTTGCATACCGTGCAAACAGATTCACAGAAGATGCCATCACCCTCCACTCGGTGCTGAGTCACCTAGAACAGCGGCAGAGCTACGCCAGAATGCTCTTTGTGGACTACAGCTCACCCTTCCACCACTCGGCCATTGAGAGCCTACTAACTTACTGCATCACAGTATGGTACAGCAGCTGCACTAAGGCGGATAGAGCCACCCTCCCAGCATGTTTGCAATGAGTAGGAGATGCTCTGTATCTCACTGTACAACTGTATAGTGACAAAGGTATTGGGTTCTTTTCTAAAAATTGCTATAAACAGAGGAACCCAAACTGATGAAAAGTGGCGAATATTTTTTTTCAAATGACTATTTTTAGTGGATTTTTGATATAGAAGCAGAATGACAGAATGTTAAAAGAAGTTACTTTTAGTCATTCTAAGCTGGGCATTGCGTTCTCTGGCTGTTCAAAGCCATGGAACTTTAGACTTTCCAAGCAAATAATGATGGCCATACTGATGTTCTTTTCAGTACATTTTACTTTATGTTCATTTTCATTTTTATGATGTTTCTATTTTTACATAATTCCTCCCACATAGCAAAATTGGTATGGCCTGGATCTGTCACACACAATGTGCTTACACATGGCCTGCGTACCGCAAAGAATGACGGCCCTATGGTGGCCCAGATCTGGTTTACCAGAGGTGGCCCACACATGAGCCAGCACAAGGCCAGTTGCAGACACACTGCTGGCCCTGTGCTGGCCCAGAACAGTTTCAGCTCTGGCCCCAGATGTCAGCCTAATGTGTACCTTAGCCATGTAAGCCATGTAATAACAACATGTGCTGGAACATAATAGTGCAAAAGTAACATGACGAAACTCTGTTCAGACAGTGAATGGACTGATTCTTATACAGCACTTTTTTACTCACCCATATTACTCAAAGTGCTCTATACAACATGTCACATTCACCCAATCAGGCCAAATGTGGCATGCCATCACATAAACAGTGCCATCTTACCATGCCAGAAGTCAGCCAGCAGTGCCGGCTTGACACCAGATCCAGGCAAGACCCGTCTGCTATGTGGGATGACTTGTTCTTTTGGCATTTTAGTTGTGGATTATGTTTGGACTGTGTCTCTTGCCCTTTCAGTATTGTTTCCTTGTGCTTCTAAGTGTCCCTTTGTTTCTTTTTAGGTTATGTAGTATGGGTTAGAGATATTTTGTATGTTGTTTTTGTTTAATAAATCCGCCTTTTGGATTATTCCCTGATGTGCCTGAGTTCTGTTATTTAGTGTCACTTTGAAAGGACACACATCCAGCATTGACATATAATTGTTCTTTCAATTTTTGATAAAGATTACAGTGAATTGAGATGTAACTTGGCCCAGAGGTACGGTAGGACGCCCAGAGTAAGAAAGTGTTGAAAGTTGGACCTCAACTATTATGGATGATTTTTAATGAATTTTTGAAATTTCCATAATTGTAGTGTATTGGCTGTATTGAATTGCATATAAATATCCTTTAATTTCTGAGGAATTTTACAGTGAATCTGGATGAAACCTGGCACACAGGTACAGTAGGTGTCCCAGAGAAGGAATGTGTTGAAAGTTGGACCTCAACTACTCAGGATGATTTTTAATGAATTTCTGAAAATTGACATAATTCTATTGTACTGACTGTATTAGATTGAATAAATGTTTCCATTAATTTCTGAGGAATTCTACAGTAAATCGGGCTGAAACCTGGCACACAGGTACAGTAGGTGTCCCAGAGGGGGGATGTGTTGAAAGTTGGACATCAACTACTCAGGATGATTTTTAATTAATTTCTGAAAATTGACATAATTATAGTGTATTGGCTGTATTGCATTGAATACAAGTACCCTTTAATTTCTGAGGAATTCTACAGTAAATCTGGCTGAAACCTGGCACACAGGTACAGTAGGTGTCCCAGAGAAGGAATCTGTTGAAAGTTGGACATCAACTACTCAGGATGATTTTTAATGAATTTTTGAAAATTGACATAATTGTAGTGCATTGGCTGTATTAGATTGAATAAATGTTTCCATTAATTTCTGAGGAATTCTACAGTAAATCTGGATGAAACTTGTCACACAGGTACAGTAGGTGTCCTAGAGGAGGGATGTGTTGAAAGTTGGACATCAACTACTCAGGATGATTTTTAATGAATTTTTGAAAATTGACACAATTGTAGTGTATTGGCTGTATTAGATTGAATAAATGTTTCCATTAATTTCTGAGGAATTCTACAGTAAATCTGGATGAAACTTGGCACACAGGTACAGTAGGTGTCCCAGATGGGGGATGTGTTGAAAGTTGGACATCAACTACTCAGGATGATTTTTAATGAATTTTTGAAAATTGACACAATTGTAGTGTATTGGCTGTATTAGATTGAATAAATGTTTCCATTAATTTCTGAGGAATTCTACAGTAAATCTGGATGAAACTTGGCACACAGGTACAGTAGGTGTCCCAGAGGAGGGATGTGTTGAAAGTTGGACATCAACTACTCAGGATGATTTTTCATGAATTTTTGAAAATTGACATAATTATATTGTATTGGCTGACTGCATTGGATACAAGTACCCTTTAATTTCTGATGAATTCTACAGTAAATCGGGCTGAAACCTGGCACACAGGTACAGTAGGTGTCCCAGAGGGGGGATGTGTTGAAAGTTGTACATCAACTACTCAGGATGATTTTTAATGAATTTTTGAAAATTGACATAATTCTACTGTATTGGCCGACTGCATTGGATACAAGTACCCTTTCATTTCTGAGGAATTCTACAGTAAATCTGGCTGAAACCTGGCACACAGGTACAGTAGGTGTCCTAGAGGAGGGATGTGTTGAAAGTTGGACATCAACTACTCAGGATGATTTTTAATGAATTCTTGAAAATTGACATAATTGTAGTGTATTGGCCGACTGCACTGAATACAAGTACCCTTTAATTTCTGAGGAATTCTACAGTAAATCTGGATGAAACTTGGCACACAGGTACAGTAGGTGTCCTAGAGGAGGGATGTGTTGAAAGTTGGACATCAACTACTCAGGATGATTTTTCATGAATTTTTGAAAATTGACATAATTATATTGTATTGGCTGACTGCATTGGATACAAGTACCCTTTAATTTCTGATGAATTCTACAGTAAATCGGGCTGAAACCTGGCACACAGGTACAGTAGGTGTCCCAGAGGGGGGATGTGTTGAAAGTTGTACATCAACTACTCAGGATGATTTTTAATGAATTTTTGAAAATTGACATAATTCTACTGTATTGGCCGACTGCATTGGATACAAGTACCCTTTCATTTCTGAGGAATTCTACAGTAAATCTGGCTGAAACCTGGCACACAGGTACAGTAGGTGTCCTAGAGGAGGGATGTGTTGAAAGTTGGACATCAACTACTCAGGATGATTTTTAATGAATTCTTGAAAATTGACATAATTGTAGTGTATTGGCCGACTGCACTGAATACAAGTACCCTTTAATTTCTGAGGAATTCTACAGTAAATCTGGATGAAACTTGGCACACAGGTACAGTAGGTGTCCTAGAGGAGGGATGTGTTGAAAGTTGGACATCAACTACTCAGGATGATTTTTAATGAATTTTTGAAAATTGACACAATTGTAGTGTATTGGCTGTATTAGCTTGAATAAATGTTTCCATTAATTTCTGAGGAATTCTACAGTAAATCTGGATGAAACTTGGCACACAGGTACAGTAGGTGTCCCAGAGGGGGGATGTGTTGAAAGTTGGACATCAACTACTCAGGATGATTTTTAATGAATTTCTGAAAATTGACATAATTCTATTGTATTGACTGTATTGCATTGAATACAAGTACCCTTTAATTTCTGAGGAATTCTACAGTAAATCTGGATGAAACTTGGCACACAGGTACAGTAGGTGTCCCAGAGGAGGGATGTGTTGAAAGTTGGACCTCAACTATTCAGGATGACTTTTAATGAATTTTTGAAATAAACATAATTGTAGTGCATTGACTGTATTGCACTGAATATGAGTTTACTGTGATTTCTGAGTAATATTACAGTAAATCTGGGTAAAAACTGGCCCAGAGGTAAAGTAGGTGTCCGAGAAGAGGATTGTGTTGAAAGCTTGGCATCAACTTTTAAGAATGATTTTTAATGAATTTTTGAATATGCAACCAGACTGTCACGATGGCTGTATTGGGCTGTTCCATTGTAATTTGTGTGCGCGAGTGCGTGTGACTGTTCACGCGCGTGCGTGTGTGCGCGAGTCTAGGCTTTCAATCAGGATATAAAGCGAAAAGGCGCTACCGTAAAGACTGGTGTAAAAGCGCAAGGAAATTTATGCGGCGGATAGGAGGCGGCTGGCTTGACCGCGGCTCACAAATGACGGCTCACTTTACCGCGGTCAGTTGATTGTGAGGGCACAATAACTTCCCATTGTTTTGGAAGTTTTGAGCTGGGCCTTGCTTAAACGCTAGCTGCAAAAGCTGAAATGATGGTGGGTTGTTGTTGTTGTTTTTGTATTATTGTTTTCAGGAATTTTACTTTGAAAACTTTTGCCCGGATGTGCCGTGGCTTTATTATTTCCGTGTTCTTAACTGGTGACAAATACAAGCTCCTAAAGTTGCGATGGTAAAAGACTAGTAGGGATGTGGTTGGTAATAAACCAAATGTTCTGGGGATTTAATGGTTTGAACCAGTATCCAGAGGGCAGTAGTAACCGTAACACTGTGACGTGGCAATTTTGCTGAAGACCGAGCAGTTTTTTGGAGGCCTGGGGGTAAAGCTAACAGTCAAGCTAACGATAAATATCCATTATGTCTTGGGAAGAATTGCCTTGCTTTCTGGCCTCGCCTCTGCCCGGTTTCTTTGCTGTCTGATCTGCGTTGGGCAACAAAGGAAGCAGGTAACTTGAAACTCTACTGTCAATGCTGCGCGGGAGAAAAATATAAATTACTCAACACCAACGGGTTTACTGTAGCTTGTTAGCTTGTGGGCCATGGCGGACAGCTTTGGAGATGAGTCCAGCAGCAGTGCCCTAGGCTTAGACGTTACTACGGGACAGGGGAGCGGAGCCTCACAGCTTCCGATTTTGTCTAACTCTCTGTCGGTGGGAATGTCGGCAACTGGCGGTGTGCACTCCAGCTCCAACCCGACCTCTCCGCCTCTTGCTGTCGCCGCGCAGAGTGGCCTAACAGCTGTGGTGGCCCCTATGTCCGCTGTCACTGCTACCCCGGTCAGTTTTGGGAACACATTGACTCCCGGCTCTTCACCACCAGTCGTGGCCGTGTCTCCCACATTGCATGCCTCCTCGCCTCTCCCCGGTGTTGGGCTAGGGGCGGCAGGAGCGGGCCTCCTATCTCAAATCAATGCCACTTCCTGGGACCCAACTCTTAGCACGGATTGGGACAACGAAAAAGCTTCCCAGCAGTGCATCCTGAGGATAAAGAGGTAATTCTAGGAAACACAGAACTCTGACGGAGGTGGGCATATTTACGTAATCTAGACCTGCAATCGAAAGTGAAATCTTTCCGTAAAGTTTTTAACAGCATCTAAAACGTCACATTTGACGGAGACATTTGGGAAACTAGAGGTCTGTAATAAGAAGCGAGATTTCGTCTGACCCAGGTAACTACAGGGTTAACCTTGGCTCTTCTGTTCACTATCTGTTTTCGGGTTAACTTCGTACCAGAATTTGTCGCCATGGTAATTTATGATGTGAATTTAACCTCCCCCAGAGCAGGTCAAGTTCGAGATTAGAGACCAGCAGGTGTTAAATCGTTGCCTTCTGAGGAATCTGTTATCGAGAAAATTGACCATTCCCTAGAAGGTCACACAGAGGGTCTGAAGTTGTTGTTGTTTTGTTTTAATAGCGTGTAAAGTCTTTGGCTTTCACTGATGAGCATCAGTAATAAATATAGATTCTTAGATACAGCTTTATTCCATGGTTTTATTTTATTTTATTTTTTTTATGTTAGAAGCAGAGAGTTTTACAGCAATTTTATTGTTCTAGAAGGATTAATGATCTTAACACTACTTAAACTGCTCTGCTTCAAACCCTTCAACACCCCTGTGTCTGTAGCTGAAAGAATAAAAACTAAAACTTTCTGAAACCACCACATTTTCACTCAGTCTTTTATTTGTGGCATGTTTTGCCGTTTTAAACTAAGCCTGGGTTTTTAAGTGGGACTAGTTCAAAGTTTCAGAGCTCTAATGTGTAGCCATCACCTCAGAAATAAACACCAGCACTGAGAGTGCACTCAGTGATAAATAATTAACTGTAATTTAAAAGTTTATTTATAGGGCTTTGTGTGTTAAATAACCAGATTAATAATTTTCTGCAGCATTAACCATGTGTCTTCTTCGCAGTTGTTGGTTACTGGTATAATTTCAATGCTTTTTATATATTTTTGTTATCACAATTTTATCATCATCTAATAATATTGTTGATTGAATTGGTGGCATTTATAGGGATTGTTTTCTGTGGAATAAGAGTCATATGGCCTTTGAAACTCCTGTTTTAGATAAGATGTTGCCAACACCACCTGGTTTACACAAACATGCAGGGAAAACTTTGGCTTAACTTTGCAAGTTGATAACCTGATTTTTGAGACGGCTTATTGCGATTACCAATCTTACGGTAAACAAATCCAGAAAACTGAGAGATACCCTGGGTATGTTGAAATCCCTTTGAGCAGTATTTTAGACGATAGTGCACTCAGCCTATGTTTAAAGATGTTGCTTTAGTTTGACCCACACATACATGAACACACTTCTTTGATTTTTAACATGTCATTAATTTGTTGCTTAATAAACAAAAAATAAAGTTATTGAGAAATCACTTGACCCAAATTAATGAAATGTACTATTTCACTTAATTTACCTGTTTAAGCAGCTGGATAGCTTGAACATTCTTGTTTCCTTTGAGTCTTTTTCTGGAAATTCTAGTATCATGACAACTCTGGTAAATAATTCCTGTCTAATATATAAATGCAAACAGATTGCCAACATGTTGGTATCAGTCTGAATGAGTCTTTGTTACAAGTCGAGAGGACTCGACTCAGCTGGTTGTATGATGCAGTTTATCGCTGTTAATTGCTGTATTATCAGAAACACACTGCATGTAATTGCCAACTTGACTATGGTAGTTTTTTGGGGTTTTTTTTTTTAATGACTGCGTTAGTATGTTCGAAAAATTCACATTAGAGCAACTTTAGAGTTCAGTACTGTACTTAAATGTATTTTTTATAATAGATTTCTGAAAATATTAAGATCCTTCACCTCCAGGACATACTGTTTTACTAGTGGATTGCTGGAATGTTTAGGGGCATATTTCTTTGTGGGTTCTCTCTCCAGTTTTCAGTGTTTCACAAACCTCATCTGTTTATTTTGTCTGTAGGGATATCATGTCCATCTACAAGGAACCTCCACCAGGGATGTTCGTGGTCCCTGATCCTCAGGACATGACCAAGGTAAAAGGCAAAGTACAGTCTGAAAGATTTACCAACCTTTGACATCATTAACATGTTAACTTGATAGCCAATCAGATTTCACTAGGCTTCTTATTCCTGGGCTTGATGGAAATCAGGATCAGCACTGGACTTCCTCTGGAGTACTGAAAGCACATTGAGACGACTGTTGTTGTGATTTGGCGCTGTATATAAAAAAATAAAAAATGAAAGAAGTGGTATAGCTGTAAAAAGTGCAAAACAGCGAAGTGAAGAGTCCTTTAAACTGTGACTACCTCAGTGGTGTTTTCCATTCAACTGGAGTTGTACCGGTGCTGACAGCAACCATTTACTAATGGAGAAAAACCTTTAGATCAGAGTCAAAAAAATTGATAATGACTCAGCACGAGTCATTTGTTTTCTAGATTAAATTTCTTTGCTAATTGGTCTGTTCTTTCCTAGCATTCCTCTCTGCCTATAGACATCGTTTTAGACCACCTTATGAATCCCCATCCTGTCTTTCTCTCATCCTTTAATCCCACTCCTGTGCCTCATGACTTCAGATCCATGCCCTGATCACAGGGCCATTTGACACGCCATATGAGGGTGGCTTCTTCCTCTTCCTGTTCCGCTGTCCCCCTGACTATCCAATTCATCCACCACGGGTCAAGCTCATCACCACTGGGCACAACACTGTCCGTTTCAATCCCAACTTCTACCGCAATGGCAAAGTATGCCTCAGCATCCTGGGGTGAGTCATGGTTTCTAACTTTAGTCTCCAAGGGAACTCATGAAGAATTACCATGTTCACTGCATACGTTTCTGTTCATCAGCTGGGCCATAAGCAGCCTATTTAAAAAAAAAAAAAAAAAAAAAAAAAAAAAAAAAAAAAAAAAAAATTGTATCCCATGTAGAGTGCAAATTGAATATGTTGACCCAGACTTTTTCCTTTTTTTTTTTTTTTTTTTTTTTTTTTAAAGATTGAGGAAAATAAGCAAAAATGCCCAAACAAAAACATTGCCCAATGCAGAGGTTATTTTTAGACCAGCAAGTGATCAGTGAGTAAACTAGCAAAACCTCGAATTAGTTATAGTTAAAACTCGATGTTCAAAGTAATATCTCAGAATGCCTTGTTTTGTCTAACTAGCAACCCAAAATACTTATTTGTAGGGATTGTTGTCTGTCGAATACTCGTACATTAGGCATGTGCTAGTCCAATATTATTGGTCAGACACTTGAGACAAAAAGCTGGATATTGTCTGTTTGTGACAGTGGACAAATCCTTGGTCTGAGCCATTAGATCATGGATGGGCAACTCCAGGCCTCGAGGGCCGGTGTCCTGCAGGTTTTAGATCTCACTCTGGGTCAACACACCTGAATCAAATGATTAGTTCATTACCAGGCCTCTAAAGAACTACAAAACATGTTGTGGACGTAATTTAGCCATTTGAATCAGCTGTGTTGGATCAAGGATACAGCTAAAACCTGCAGGACACCGGCCCTCGAGGCCTGGAGTTGCCCACCCCTGCATTAGATGGACTTTTTCTCTTTCTTTTAAAGTGTGACTGAAAACTGAAAAGATCCTACAAAGGAAATGCTTTCTCTCTCTCCCACTATTGGTCATGCAATTTCACTCTAATTATGTTCACCAGACATGGTGAACATAATTAGAACACTGACCTTTACACATTAATAATAAAAAGAAATAGATCCTCACAGTGAGGAATACATGTTATTAATTTAAAACTAGTCAGATGTCCACGGTTTGTTTGTAAATATATGTTATCAAAAATTTACAACTTTATTTGTGATTCATAATTTTTAGGTCTTAAAATAAGTCATTTTACATCAATGATTTAGATTATTTTTTTTAAATTATGTAAGAACCCATTGTAAGAATGCAACAAACTGTTTCTGTGATCTTTGCGTGTAGGACATGGACAGGGCCGGCATGGAGTCCAGCTCAGAGTATCTCATCTGTGCTCATCTCAATCCAGTCTCTGATGACGGAGAACCCCTATCACAATGAACCTGGCTTTGAACAGGTACAGTCAACAAAGAGATATAGATATATGAGAGTTTTATGTCGCCACCAATCCATCACACCTTGTCATTCTGTTTCACAGGAGCGTCACCCAGGGGACAGTAAGAATTACAATGAGTGCATCCGCCATGAAACCATGAGAGTGGCTGTGTGTGACATGCTGGAGGGAAAAGTTCTTTGTCCTGAAGCTTTGTTGTGAGATCCTTATTTTTATTTTTCTTCTTTCTATTTTCCTTTATCACTTGCATTCCATCTTTGTTTTCTAGCTGTTAACTAAATGTATCAAGCGTGTGAATGTGTTTATTTTTAGGAGTGTGATGGAGAAGTCCTTCCTTGAATACTATGATTTCTACGAGGGCGTTTGCAAAGAGAGATTGCATCTGCAGGGGCAGAACATGCAGGTGAGTTTTTTTTTTTTTTTTTTTTTTCTGTTGGATTATTTTTGTCTAATCAAACAGTGCTTTCAGTATAAAATCATTCTTAATGTCAATAATGCAATATCACATGACTTTGTGACAGCACTGTGTGAGCCGGGAAAGTAAAGATTATAAATGGCAATCTTTTCCTCTTCCAAACATGACGTTGCCTTTTTCCAGGACCCATTTGGGGAGAAGCGTGGCCGTTTCGACTACCAGGGCTTGTTGGCTCGTCTCGGCGCAACCCACAGACGACTGCGAGAGAAAAACCTGGCAGAGGATAACCACAATGACAACGACTCGGACTCAGACACCAGCTCTTCAGGGACAGACCCCGACAGTCAGGGCAGCTCACAGCCCTGACTTCTTGGACAGTGCTAGACTTGTAGCCGAAAACTAAAGACAAGAGAACTGTTTTTTTGTGTATCTTTGTTTCTTTTGCTGCATCGGAGCAACATCACGGAAGACGATGTGAGTCTTTCTTGGGAATACGATTGGAATCGAGTATCTATTGTATAAATAATACAGAAAACTAAAGAAGAGGTGGTTCCTTTTTGCTGAAAATAATAAAAAAAAAAAAAAAAAAACAGCAATCTGCAAGCCAAGTGCTGGAAAGCTTGACCTGCAGCTTTGGATTTGTGCTACTTGTAGCTAGCCAGTTACATTTTGATCTGCGACTCTAAAAGCTCAATTTGACATTCTGGATACTTGTGAAAAGAAAAGGTTATAGTGACGGCTTGAACCTTCTATGATGTTCCACTTTGATCCCCAAGCACAAACATGTTTTCTATCTTTTCCACACCAATGAAATACTGTCTGTTAGGGACCTGTGAAGAGGAGGCCTGAAGCTTGGAGCTGGTTTAAGCAAAATCAAAGGACCTTATCCTGGGAATGTCAGGATGATTGGCCTGATTTGGTTGAAGCAGGGTAAGATCAAAGAAGGTGCTCCCCGTCTTTGATTTCAAGAGGGAAGGCAAAGTTATCCTGTGTAACGCGGAAGATGGAGAAAGTGACTGCAGTGGATTTGTGAGTCAGTGCCTTGTCTCCTCTAAGTGTAAAGCCATGCCAGACCTCTTCCAGACTTAACATCAATTGTTTCTTCAGTCAGGCCACAAAAAAAATAAATAAAAAAAATAAAATAAAATTCAGCAGCTCTGGATTTCTACAATATTTCTTGTGTATTAGCCTCTACAAAAAGTTCTGTTTAGCTTTCAGCTCTAATTGTCCTGTTGAATTGGTGCTTAGAGAAGGAGACATTTTAATTTCATTAACATCATTATGCCTTTTTGTTATTTTTCTTTGCTGTAATCAGACATCAGACTAACAATACCTTAAAATATGTACGATGCATTATTTGTAATCCTAGCTGGGGTTTGGTTTTTTTTTGTTTTTAATCAGTCAATTTTTCAAACCAAATTGTCTCACACTTTCACTAGATTAACTTTAATTCAGGGAAATTAATGGAAGGAATACAAAACTCTGTTCTTGTATGGACAGTGAATTAACCCAACCAGTTTGTTCTTCTCAGGCTTTTTCTATGCTTTGGTAGTTGTTTCTCCATTATCCAACCCTTGAAGGTAGCTGTCGCAGTGAACTAATATTCATTTGTTATTTCAGGTTTCTGCTTTTCACCAATAAATGACAGTCACGGCACCATTGGAGTTACACAATCACAAGGTACTAAAGTGACAGGTGTTGCTGCTTATGCTCTGAACTCAACGAGAGGGTTTTCTCTTGGGGAAACAAAGGGGCACAGAGAGAGGAGGAAAATGCTTGGTTGACATGCTGAGATTTTTCCTTCTGTCTTTATACAATACTCATATTTGCACTGAAAGAAATGTGTGTGTGGTGGCGGAAAAGCCTTCATTTCAGGACATCATTAGGTCAATGTAATGATGCTTCAGATGAGCACCTTCATCCTGGTAAACAGTTTATTGGTGTTTTTCTGTAGGCCATGTTTGTATCAGGACTTAGACCCACATTACAACTTGGCAAGAAAACAAACTATTGTAACATTAACGATACCCAGTTGTTTTTCACTTCAATGACTGCAGCTTGTAATAGCTTCAGTTTAACTCTTTAAGATCTGCTCTGAAGAAGAGGAATGATATTGATATCCTTTGTCATTGTGCCTGCTGCATATAAGTTGATGGCGCTAAAAAAAATAAAATGCGATTTTTGAAAGTTCTTTGAGTTGAATGAGAAGGTGCATTGTGCTCTTAAGCTGTCCCATGAGTAAACTTGTGAAGTTGTTTTTCTGACTGTGGTAAATGTGTACTTTTACATCAACACGATTGCTACAAAGATGCTGTTTCATTTCATTGCTCAAATTCTTACCAAAACCTTTCCTTTGATAGCCATTTCCATTGTTCAATAAAGCAATATTTGCTTTAATCAAGTTTTTTTTTTTTTTTTCTTTTTCCCAACGATACTGACCATTTTTGTCACTGTGGAGGCAGCAACTACTGGTTAAAATGTAATGTTATAGTTAAATTCCAATGTTAGGGTGAAATTCACATGCAATACATGAACATGCATTAATGTGTCAAATACAACACATCCACATGAATTAAAAATCACTTACACTTAAGCCACCTGCAGCTTAGCTTAACGGAAAAGTTGCAAGTCACACTTTCTTCGAGTGGAGATGTAATGACTAAAAGGTTATCAGCACTTCTGTAACTAAAAAAACTGTGTTTTCTAATTTAATTGCTACATAAACCTACATAAAATGTAGGTGGAACTATTTGTCACAATCAAGCTGCAGCCTTCAGGTTTTAAAAATGAACACAACTTGGAGCTGTGGCAAAGTGCTGGATTCTGTAGAAGCATGAAGTTAAGGGCATCTCTGAGGCATCACCTCTGCTAATGCTAGTCACTGGAGGCCTTGAGGCGACTTTTGTTGTGATTTGGCACTATATAAATAAAATTGAATTGAATTGGAACTTTCCCCTGCATTTGTCTTTTAGGGCTTGAAATTTATCTGACAAATAATATCACCTGCTTTGTGGGACAGGCCATCCAAGAAGTGGGTGTTTGAAATTCTAGTATTTTCTTTAAAACTTTGTTTTCTCGGGCTCTTATTTGGTACTAATAAGCATTGCACTTGCACAGGTTATGGATGCAGCTTGCTAAGCAGCTTGCTAGCTTTAATAATCTTATGCCCAAAACCAGTGGGTACCATCAGGGCAGCTGTGTCCACCTTTTATATGCAATGTATTCCCAACTGCATCTTACTGTCTGAGCAACTAAAATGTTGTGATTGGAATCCCCAAACCAGACTGCATTTGTACATTTTCATCATACAGAATGGTGGTAGGTAGGATATTTAGCTTGTAATCATAAGGAAGAAAAAACAAGTTCACCCATTAAGAGAATATCTAACTTTCATAAAATCCATTCATGATTTATCTGGGCATTAATAGCTCTGAGTATACTGGATATGATATTGGGACAGAGCTATGCTACATGTTTCCTAGCTTGTGCTAAGCTAACAGACATTCATGATCGAGTCTCATCATCAAGGAGAAAGAAAATCATATGGCCATTCTCTCATATTCATCTCTCTAGACTAAAACATTATAGTGTTTTGACTATCTTCTGCCTTCCATTGTCCTACAGAGTTTGTGTTTAATTGCAGTGTTGATGGAGTCAGTTTCTGCCCTCAGCTTTGTGTCAGACTCTTGTTTGATTGCCATAATGGCATTTCTAACATAGGGCATTCCTTTTTGTTATCGAATGGTTATGAGAAGCTGCTTCTAGCAAAGTTTTGTGATTGCCAAAATGTTCAATTCAACATGCCCTGAAAGGAACAACAGGGATTATATCCTTGTTTGCTTGTGCTGTGCTTAAAGTGTTTTTTGTGGTTCAAAAATGCCTGGATTCACAACAGGTCTTGAGCATGGTGATATTGTGCAGAAGTGTTGGAAAAGCATAGAATAAAGTGCTGTTCAGTCCTGATGCATATGACTGGTCTTTTTTGTTGTTGTTCCCTAAATTTGGTTTTATTTTATTGTTTTAATGAATGTGGTTAGATGTGAACTCCCTGTTTTCTTACATAACTCGAGTTTGGACTCCAACACCATCTTTTTTGTCAAGGAAAAACCAAATCACAGAAGTTCGTAAAAGTAAAGGATCTCCATAATGTCTTAGTTCATTCAAAGGTAGAACTATCCACTGAAAACACCTGTGTTTACTCGATTTTTTAACTTATTCTTTGCATATAGCCATAGATGTCCTGTGCAGGAAAGAATATTCAGGTATGATGATGTTTTGTGTGAATAAAATAATGTTACCAGTCACTTTGCAATATTTCCTAACCTGTAAAAGGTAAAAAAACATTTACAACATAAATATTGATGTGATGAATTCATACAAATGAAACTTCCAGAGCATCTAGGCTTGCAATCTCACAGAAACTGCCTTTTTTAAGGAATGTTCTTAGCAAATTACACCTATGAACTGATTTGCAGGTCTTGGGTAGCTCAGATGTTAGAACATCAGGTTGAATCTGAGGGTCCAGGATTAAAGTCTTTTGCAATGACTGTAGAAAACATGGGTGCCCAACATTTTTTATCACCCATTGGTTTCTGGCTGTACAGGTCACAAACTTTGCCTCCTCCATGTTAGCACATGTAACAAGAACTATAACGGTGTGTTCACACCAAACGTGATAGACGCGACCAAAACGCGCCAGATGCCCCTAGCTTGACGCGTGCACATTCGCACCTCGATGCGCGTCCAACGCGAATTATTACAAGCGGAAATGTGGGAGGAAGTAGTGCCAGACGGTATGTTTGCAAGATGGCAGCTGTCGATCTAGCGTTGGAAGAGAGAGTCTCCCTTCTCTATTTACTGTGGAGAGCAGAGCAGCGGCGTAAAGGACGTCCTCGCCGTACCTGGGTCCATCAGGTCCTCCAGAAGCGTGAGCAGTTTGGTGAGTTTCACCACTTGCTCCTGGAGCTGCATCTGGATGACGGCCACTTTCCCTCGCCCAATTTAAGGAACTGCTGTCCCGCGTTGGTCCAAGCATCGCCTGCCTAGACACCAACTACAGGAGCTCAATCCCACCTGCAGAGCACCTGTCCGTCTGCCTGAGGTTAGTAAAAGTGTTTAATACAGTAGTCCTTTATTGATGCCTGTGCTAATATATGTGAAACTATCCGTTTATACACTGAAAACATGGCTGTGGTATGCTATCAGTAAATGCCGTCGGTGTTTACTGATAGCAAACTGTGGTATGGAGACGACTGTTTATAATTTTTCTAGTGATACTCAGAAGGTCTCATCAAGTCCTGATTTAATTCGATTTATGCTATGTTATCAGTGTTTGCAATGATAGCATGGCTGTGGTGTCATATCAATGTATTTTCTCGGTGTTTGCTGATATCAAACTGTGGTGTGAGGACCACTGTTGGTAATCTTTGTAGTGATACTGAGAAGGTCTATCTTATAAAGACATTAATTTTTTTTATTATTTAGACCTGGTTTAATTCTGGTATAGAATCAGTTGAATATTTGTATATAATCCCTGCAGCTGTCAGACTCTATAACAGGGGTCACCAGCAGAGATGGGCAGTAACGCGTTACAAGTAACGCGTTACTGTAATCTGATTGCTTTTTTCAAGTAACGAGTAAAGTAAGGGATTACTATTGCAAAAACGGTAATTAGATTACCGTTACTAACGCTGCGTTACTGCGTTACTAAAACCGTGATTTTTTGCGAGAATGTCTCACGACAGTGACGTAAGCGAGTGCGCCGTTAGTGACAACAGCTGTGTGCAGATCAATAATGGATCACATATCGATTGTGGGAGAGAGTATGAGCGTGCAGCGTTTAAAGCGTGGAAGTACTGACTAAAAACATTAGCGTCCATCGTGCATGGGAAGAAAACTTCTTTTTACAGCGAAAAAAACCCCTAAACTTCCAAGCAAGCACTGAGTGCGCTACCACGTAATGGGAAATTCATAGAGAAACTTGCGGATTCTTCAACTGACCACGGCACACCTGCACCAGGGTAAACCTCCGCCTACCGCAGTCCTGCTTTACAGGTGAAAATAGAGCAACAGGGCCGCTGAGTCTTTGACTTTATTTATTTTCTGCTGTGTTTTACTTGCATCTATTTGAAAGACTGAGTGTAAACACAAAAAATATTTTATTTTATGTGCTGGAATGTGTAGAAAATAGGTTTAAATGTTAAACTAATTTATTCAAGTCAGAGAATGTTGCATATAATTAAATTTTTGCTTGATGCATAAAGTTAAAAGATTAAAACTGATAAAACAAGTTAAAAAAAGTGACTTTTCCATTTGATTATATTTTGTATGATGGATTATGTAGAAAAAGTAGAATTGGGCTGAAAGATCTATCGCTTTATCACCTCTTCAGGTTGTAAATCGTGTTTTTAAAAAGCAACTAAGTAACTAAGCAATTAATTACTTTTGAAAATAAGTAATCAGTAAAGTAACGGGATTACTTTTTTGGGGAAGTAATCAGTAATTAGTTACTGATTTTTAGATGATTTGTGTTCCACTAGTGTTATTTGAATATATGAGGTTTTTTCGTTTGTTTAAAACACCCCATTGCCTAGTGAGTTGTTTCACTAACGGTTTTCAGTTGTAGTAATAAATCTTCTGTTTTTCTTTTTATCTAACCCTCCTGCCTCTGAGCTCATTTATGTTATATCCTCTGTCGCCTAGCAGAGCCGGGCCGTAACAGTGTCGTACAGCTCCGGGTGGTCTGCAACCGCGTTTATTAGCCTTTCCTCCATATTGAATGAAGAATGAAGGGCTTTGGCTGGACCTGCCCCTTTGAACTAGGTCAGAGCCACGTCACCAGGCTCCTGATTGGTTGTCGCTGCGCGAATTGACGCTGGAGTTCAAATGTTTCCAACTCAAGCGGTAGATGCGATACGTGCGAATGCACAAAATTCACCACACAAACTGACGCGCATATTTTTATTCGCACGTTTTCGTGACGCAAATCTGCTTCTGAATTTTCGCGGGACCCCCAGTTGCGTGTCATCGCGCTTCTCCATTGACTTTACATGTAAACCTGACGCTCTGGTCACGTCTATCAGTGTGAACGCACCGTTAGGACCACTTTTTTTTTTTCGAAACATGGGCATTGTTTCGTCTTCTTCTTCTTTTTTTTTAAAATTTTATTTTCACTTGCTACACACAGGACAGACAAGGCTTGGGGAAAGAAAAACATCCAAAATGAAAACTGCAGTCGTGGTGCTTTCAATTGTACTCAGAACTCGGAAATTCTGCCTTCCGAGTAGGAAGATGTAGGTAACACTAGACTGCAGATGAACTGCATACAGGGCTGGACTGGGACAAAAAATCGGCCCGGGCATTTTGATTAGAGACCGGCCCGCCATTATAGGAAAAATCATAAAGCCTTTGAATGAAAACAAATGCTGTTGTGACAGTGATGTACACTGTTTTGATGGTATATATGCCATCAAAACAGTCTATCAATTGTTTGTTGTAAGATTCAGATAAGTATTTTTTAAAAGCTAGACATTTTAAATGAGAATAAGAAAGAAAAGTATTTCTTTGTGCCCCCCTTTCCCTGTTAATGCCCTACCTGGCCCCCCTGGCAAAACTTTGCCAGACCCGCCCCTTCTTGTTTTCAGTAGCAAGTGATGACCCGCCACAATATGAAACAGGAATGTACCGCCGTGTAATCCATTTATTTCAACAAAGTAAATGTATTCTAAATACCACCTTTTTAAACGGTACCTATAACGGAATACAGTTACTCATATTTAGTATTTTAAATACGTAACGGCGGTACATGTATTCCGTTACTCCCCAACACTGTATATAAGCCATGCTTTTTTTCTAAATACTGTAGCGGGTCAGGGCTGTTCGGGGTTTTGTTTTGACAGTTATGTTTTGTTGTTCTGTTGTCATGGTTACAGGTGACGCTCTCTCTGCGACTGTGTGTTTCTGGGTGAGAGAGCGCCTTTTTTTGTTGTTGTTGTGGTGTGCTGGTCTGCCTGTGTTAATAAACGGCTGTGCTCCCTGGCTAGCTCACGGGAAGCAAGACCAAACGATACCTCCGTCTCCTCCTTGTCTGAGCTCGCCACATTGGTGTCAGAAGTGGGATTGCTCACCCTCGCCGTAATGGAGAGAGACATTCCGAGACTGGAGCAAGCATTCGAGGAGAGCATTCACTGCTTGGGAAGCTGGTGATTGAAGAGAGAGGAAGCGAGCGGCCATGTAAATCCCCCGACGGGGGACAGATGCTAGGGCAATACTTTATGGGCTACCTCTGTCGACCCACACACCGTGTCCCCAACCGCGAGCAGTTATGCCTACCACGCCAGCTAAGGTACCGGGCTATACAACGGGCTAACCCCGCTAGAGCCCTACCTCTCACAAGTCCGGCTAGCCGTGAGGCATAGTGGCTGGAGCGATGAAGAGGCTGCCACACACCTAGCACTAGCATTGGAAGGAGATGCACTGCAGGTACTCCTTGACCTAGCCCCGGCAGAGCAGCATGAGCTCCAGGCCCTCACCATGGCACTCGAGAGGCGATTCGGGCAGCGGCACTCCACTGATCAAAGCAGGGAGCAGCTGACCAACCGGAGCCGTCGGCCGGGGGAGAGCCTGGGCGCCTTTGCTTGCTGTATGCTCGTCGTGGCTACCTGGAGTTCCCAGCAGCAGCCCATGAGGAGCTTAGCTTGCATGCTTTTCTGCGAGGACTTTTTCAATTCAATTAAATTCAATTTTATTTATATAGCGCCAAATCACAACAAAAGTCGCCTCAAGGCGCTTCATTTCCAGAGCGACTACGCCAACACGTCCGCCTGGCCATGCCTCAAACTCTCCGTGAGGTGCTCCTTGAGGCTGAAAGGACCGAGCTGGTGCTCACCTCGCGACCTAACCAGCAGGTGCCCCCCCAAATTACCCCCAAATCAGAGCTGCAGACTGCGACGGGGAGGGGGAGGTCGCGGAGATATGCCAGCTGCAACCCTCGGTGCCCCGGAGGCGTCCTCGTCGACCGACCAACCGCTGCTACCGGTGCGATGAGCCTGGCCATGTGGCGCGTGACTGCCCAGCACCTGCCCCGAAGACCAGAACTACGCAGCCTCAGGGAAACGGGGAGGGACCGGTGTAGCGAGGGGACCACCGCTCCAGCTTCCTGCCCCCCTCCAAGGACAATGCACGGTGGTGGGCCGAGTCGGGCACCTCAAGGGACTCTACCTGAGCTGCTGTGTTGAGGAACAGCCATGCTGGGCCCTGGTGGACACGGGGTCTACCATTTCCCTAATACGACCTGGTGTGCTCCCTGGAACGTCCGGGCTGCTTGTGAAGGGTTGGTCACCCACCGACACCCAGCTGATGACAGTGACGGGAGAGAGAACTGACATGCGGGGGAAGAAACCGTTGCGGATCCGAGTGAAGGATCTGGAGCTGGTGCACAACTTCTGGCTTGCTGACATTCAGGACCAGTGCATCATCGGCCTTGATCTGCTGACCCGCTGGGGGGCCTGCGTTGACACCGCAAAGCTGGCTATCACTCTTGGCGCAGAGACTTTTGCCCTCCAGCACAGCCAAAAGCAAGGAGCGAAGGGGACCACACGAGACAGGCGTCGGGCAGCTGCCGCTCAGCAGATTTCGGATGCTGGTGGCTCCGGGTCATCTCCACTCGCCTCAGCCTCAGCCTCTCAGCCCAACAAACCTCACTCGACCGAGACCATCGAGGCTGTTGATGACCTTTGGCAGCGCAGCAGCGTAGGTCTCAACGTCGACCAGCGCCAGCGGTTGAGGTGCCTCATGGACGAGAATGTGGACATCTTTGCCGCCAGTGACAAAGACTGTAGGCAGACGAGTCTGGTCCAGCACACCATCGACACCGGCTCTGCTCAGCCCATCCGTCTAAGCCCACACCGGCTGCCCCTCACAAAATGGCAGGTAGCGGAAGAGAAGATCCATGAGATGGCTGCGGCTGGGTTGATCGAGCCGTCCAATAGCCCATGGGCGGCACCCGTGGTTCTGGTGGGGAAGAAGGATGGCAGCCCGAGGTTCTGCGTGGACTTTCGCTGTCTCAATGCAGTCACCAAGAAGGACTCGTACCCGCTTCCGCGGATCGACGAGGCCCTAGATTACGTTACCGGCTCCAGCTGGTTCAGCTCCCTCGACCTACGCAGCGGTTACTGGCAGGTGGAGCTAGCCCCCGAAGCAAGGCCTAAGACTGCATTCACCATTGGACAGGGGCTGTAACAGTTCAGGGTCATGCCATTTGGGCTCTGCAATGCGCCAGCGACGTTTGAGAGGCTGATGGAGAGGGTGCTCGTGAACATCCCTCGCAGCCGCTGTGTTGTGTACCTGGATGACCTGTTGGTGCACGGTGGTGACTTCGACAGTGCACTGTCTCACCTGAGCGAGGTCTTCAGTGCCATCCGACGAGCTGGGCTGCGGCTCAACCCTGCGAAGTGCCGGCTGTTGGCGAGAGAGACCACGTTCGTGGGCCATGTGATCAGCGCTCAAGGTATCGCCACCGACCCCGCAAAGGTGGCTGCGGTCCGGGACTGGCCGACTCCCTCGAACGTCAAAGAACTTCCTGGGCCTAGCCTCCTACTATCGTCGGTTCATCAAGGGGTTCGCGACGATGGCCAGCCCCCTCCACCGCCTGACTGACAAGGGACAGCTGTTTGGCTGGGGGGATGCCTGTGCTGCGGCTTTTGCACAGCTGAAGGAGGCTCTCACCAGAGCCCCAGTCCTGGCCTATCCCGACGCCCGGCAACCTTTCATTGTGGACACTGATGCTAGCAATGTAGGAGTCGGGGCGGTCCTTTCCCAGCAGGACGAGGCTGGAGAACGGGTGGTGGCGTACTTCAGTCGTGCTCTGGGGCGAGCCGAGAGGAACTACTGCATGACTCGGTGGGAGCTGCTGGCCGTAGTGCTGGCGGTGCGGCACTTCCGGCCATACCTGCACGGCTGCCAGTTTCTCCTGCGCACTGACCATGCATCTCTGACTTGGCTCCTGAACTTCAAACACCCAGAAGGTCAGATGGCCCGCTGGTTGCAGGTCCTTCAGGGCTACGACTTTGAGATCCAGCATCGGGCAGGTCGACAGCATGGCAACGCTGATGCCCTCTCCAGACGGCCCTGCATGGCCGTCGAGTGCCGCTACTGTCTGCGACAGGAGGAGCGGGCCCAGGAAGCGCTGGGGGTGGCTACTGCTCAGGCCGCGGTCAGCGGAGGGGGATGGCTCACATTGACCACGCAGCAGCTGAAGCGGGAGCAGGAGGCCACTGTGACGTTGGTTCAGGTGGGGGCCTGGCTGGAGGCGGCGCAACGCCCAGACTGGACGGGGGTGTCGGGACAGGAGCCCGAAGTGAAGGCCTACTACTCCCAGTACAACAACCTGGAGACCCACGACGGCCTCCTGTACCGGAGATGGCGGGCCCCCGGTCAGGGCAGAGATCTCCTGCAGCTGTTGGTGCCTCGGTCGCTGCGGTTGCAGGTGCTCGAGCTTGTCCACGGCTCGGTGGGGGTCGGCCACTATGGGAATGCCAAAACTCTCCGCCGTCTCAGGGGACGGTTCTACTGGCCTGGCTGTCGACGGGATGTGGAACTTCATGTGCACTGCTGTGACACCTGCATGGCACAGAAGGGCCCAACTCAATGCTCCACTGCCCCCCTTCAGCAGTATCTGGTGGGGGCCCCAATGGAAAGAGTGGGAGTGGCCGTCCTAGGGCCTTTCCCTGTCACAGAGTCAGGGAACCGGTATGTGTTGGTGGCTATGGACTATTTCACGAAGTGGCCAGAGGCCTAGGCGGTGCCGGACCAGAGCGCAGCGACGACGGCCAAGAAGCTGGTGGAGGAGATGTTCACCCGTTTTGGGGTCCCGGCTGAGCTCCACAGTGACCAGGGGCGTAACTTTGAATCGAAGGTCTTCGGGGAGATCTGCCGGCGGCTGGGGGTGGAGAAGATGAGAACCACACCGCTCCATATCCGTATCCATATAAATGGCCCACCTTACCATCACTTGGGCTCCAGGGGGCACACATTTTTTTGTTTTTTACCCTATTTAAGGAAGGCATTAGGGGCACAGCAAAATATGAAGAGCGGAAGGGTAGCTCAAAAAAAAAATAATACAAAAATGCACAAAAGAGAGACCTGTAGGACCTGATGGATACACTGGGTTGGCTAGGACCATTAAACAAAATGGAGGTGTTATTAGCAGAGAAGGCATTTGTGTCACACTGGCAGAGGAACTAATTGACAAGCCATGTATGTTGCCACTGGCACTGGCAGATGTTCCACTCGAGAAAGACTCCTTTTAATCAATAGTGACAACAACATTGTGAGGGTGTCCCCAGAGATGGAACATTCAACTTTGTAAACATCTTGGGTAACAACACACCAGATAATCTCATCACCAACATTCATGGAGCTGCGTCTTATCAGTGGGAATGGTTGAGATAACTTCTTTAGAAATTACAACTGTAAGAACAAAACTAACAGTAGTTTAACTTTTTGGTAACATCTTACAATTAAATATTAATCAAATACAGTAACACCCTGCCAAAGGTTTTCTTTCAACAAATAGAAATACATACTTTTAGTCTGTGTCATCTCTGTGCTTGTTCCAGTAGACCTCAGTGCAGCGTTCCATAATTTTGACCATAATACTTTATTAGAGAGATTATAGCATATCGTAGGTATTAAAGGTACTGTGCTTACATTGGTTTGAATCATAGGTTAATTATCGACTTCCACGGGGATCTGTGCTATATTTTATATTTTCTCATTTCAGATCATTCCCTGTAAACCCAAGTGTGTAAAATATTCCAGTCCACCTGACATCAACAATGTGGTGTGGTGTGCGATGTGTGATGTCACAGTGTTGGACTGGTGTGAATATTTTAGACACTATAATATAATTTTCAATTATTTTGTTCCTAATTCTGATGCCTGTTTAAACTTCAGCAGACTGTCTTGACCATGTCTGATGGATTGCCTGATTCTTATATTGCGTTTTTCTACTCTCCCGGAGCACTTAAAGCACTTTATACAACATAACTCATTCACCCATTCATACAAGTACTATTTTCTATGCTTAAGTGCTTTCGATCTAACATTCACACACATTCATACTATGATGGATGTATTGCATAGCAACTTCAATTCAATTCAATTTATTTATATAGCGCCAACAACAGTCGCCTCAACACGCTTTATATTGTAAGGTAGATTCTACAATAATAGATACAGAGAAAAACCCAGCAATCATTAGACCCTGTAGCCGTCGCATTGAAATGTAATTATTATGTGATTGCAATGTTCAAAATTTGGTGTTTAATCTGGATTCATGTTGTGTTGTCGCCGCCTACTGGTGGACCTGAGTGTGGCGCTTTGTGGTGCGCATGCTTTGGGGTGATGCTCAATTAAGCGCACATGTCACCAGAGACTGAAGGATTGAGTCAGAAAGAGAAGGCTGGCTTGTGTAAAGGTGGAAATATGGACGATATGGACTACAATTGCTCATGAATGTTCAGTAGAAAGGCGCACACGGTATGTCGGTGCATTTACTTTGTGTGTACGTTTTATTTGAATTGTAATTTTTGTTCTGCTGATGTAATATCTGTGTTTTTCATTGATCATTTCACCATAGTTTTTCACGGTGTTTGCTGGTGAAAAGAAGATTAAAATACTGGCTGAACATCAGTGCGAGCGTGGCTCTTTATTCTACTTCAAACATGAAAAACCTTCAGGAGCAGTTACAGACCCCCTATGAGCAAGCACTGTGGCGACAGTGGGAAGGAAAAACTCCCTTTTAACAGGAAGGAACCTCCGGCAGAACCAGGCTCAGGGAGGGACAGGGCCATCTGCTGCTACCGGTTGGGGTGAAAGAAAGAAGACAGGATAAAGACATGCTGTGGAAGAGAGACAGGAGGTTAATAACAGGTATGATTCAATGCAGAGAGGTCGATTAACACATAGTGAGTGAGAAAGGTGACTGGAAAGAAAAAACTCAATGCATCATGGGAATCCCCGGGAAGACTCCGTCTATTGCAGCATGACTAAGGGAGGATTCAGGGTCACCTGGTCCAGCCCTAACTATATGCTTTAGCAAAAAGAAAAGTTTGAAGCCTAATCTTAAAAGTAGAGATAGTGTCTGTCTCCTGAATCCAAACACAGAAGAGGGGCCTGAAAACTGAAGGCTCTCCCTTCCATTCTACTTTTAAATACTCTAGGAACAACAAGTAAGCCTGCAGTGTGAGAGCGAAGTGCTCTAATAGGGTGATATGGTACTACAAGGTCATTAAGATAAGATGGGGCCTGATTATTTAAGACCTTGTATGTGAGGAGCAGGATTTTGAATTCTATTCTGGATTTAACAGGGAGCCAATGAAGGGAAGCCAATACAGGAGAAATCTGCTCTCTCTTTCTAGTCCCTGGGACTGGTATCTTGCCCAAAGATATTTGGCATGAAGACTGGAAACCACCAACCTTCTGATTAATAGAAGGTTGGTGGGCTACAGGACATGTGGTGTCCTGTAGCTCACTTTACCTCCTGAGCTACAGGACACCACATGTCACTACATGTCTACATGCCTAAATGCTTTGAGTTGATGCTAATGTGAAAGGTTGATTAGATATTTGAGGAAAAAATCAAAATGTTTTTAATGACTAAGTTTTTAAAGATGGTGGGAAGGTTTTATTCATTCATCACAGAGTTTTATTGACTGATTATTCATCTTTTGAGAAATGTGAAAACACATTTTGATTTTTGTAATGTCTGTAGTACACATGACATCACATTGAAAAATGCCTTAACTGCTTTGAGACCTGCATTAAAAGTGGTGAGAATGGTTTTTATGATGTGAGAATTAAGCCAAGTATATTGAGATAATAATTCATTTATTTAAATGTAATTAAAAAAAATACAGAGCTCCAGTTTGTATAAACACAAACCTAACAGCTTCTCTCCCTAGCTGGGGTGTGCTCTAGCCCCCCCACAACCCTGATCTGGATACGTTGAAGAAAATGGATGGATGGATGGAAGAAAGATGTATTGTAACAGTTGAATGATGTGCTTTGCTTTTATGCAATGTTAGCGGATGAAGCTTACGGAGTTTCAAGTATTAATAAATAGCCCATTTCCACAATTAAAAATGAGTAATTGTTGTTTACAGTTTAGTCTCCACAAACACATGCTTTCAGTCTAGCACACACTAACCCTCTCCATGATATTTTGTTTACTTCGCTTATTCCAGCAGTTGAAAATTTTCCACCAATAATTTCAATGCATTTCTGTTCGTATCTCTTTTGCCCTATTGAGTAAAAGTTCAGAGATTATAAATAGGAACTATTGTGGGGGATGCCTGTGATGTCGAAGGCATGTTAGATTGAAAAGCAGGAGTTGCATGAACCTGAGAGGTTTTTTTAGTCTTCCACAACAAAACAGTGAAAAGATTTCTTCATCGTTAGTGTGATATGGGACATTGTTACTGGCCAGAACATACATTTGCCAGGGTGTTGATTAGTTCCTCATTACTGTGGATTTCAGGAAGTGATCCTATGGGGAATGGCTCATAGTGCAACTTCTTGCAACTACATTATATGACTTAAACAGTAAAAACACTAGATGGTGCAAGAGCCTTAGTGACATCAATGTGTATTCAATATGTAATATATTCAATATATTCAAGTTTCATGTAAAATATTTAGCCTTTGGTTCAGTATATTCAAGATTTATTCAATATATTCAGACTTTACTCAGTATATTCACTTCTCATTCTATACATTCAGACTTTAATTCACTCAACGACTAAATATTTTTCACCCCCCTTTTAAAGACGAAGTCATCAAAATGTTTAGTTTTTTTCCTCAAAACCTAACTGACTTTGGAGAGTTCTGCAACAAGGTAGGTCTAAGTTAGAGTAAAAATGTTCAGAAACAAAAATGAAAAGTGGTGGATTTTATGGAAAATTTATCAAACAGCTGAAATTGAGAAAAGCTAAAATTATACTTTTAAACTCAGCATCAGAAAACAGACAAAGACGCTATATACAATCTGAGAACATCAAATACTGTATAGCAGCGGTCCCCAACCCCCGGGCCTCGGACCGGTACCGGTCCGTGAGTCGTTGAGAGTTGAGGCTCAGGTCTGAAATGTATGGTTTTCAGCGTTATTTTGTCATCGTTTTTATCGTTAACTTGGTTTTCCTGGGTCTTTTCACGTGTGTTATAAATAAATCTTCTTTTTTTCGGTACCGGTACTAGTTTTATTTTGTTGTATTTATCCGCAACACCTTAAAGGCTGGTCCATGAAAATATTGTCGGGCATAAACCGGTCCGTGGCTCAAAAAAGGTTGGGGACCGCTGCTGTATAGTCCAGTTAAGTCACGCTATATACGTCTAGCAACCACTTTATTAGGCTCACCTATTCCATAACTTGTTACAGTAACCCAAATATCAAATTAACCTTTCACATCAGCAATTTAGGCATATAGAAATTGCAAGTCTATATGCATAGACAGCCATATAGACATAATCAAGACAGCTTGCTTAAGTTCAAACGGAGTATCAGAGTAAGAATTTCAATTCAGTTCAATTTTATTTTATTTATATAGCGCCACATCACAACAACAGTCCCCTCAAGGCACAAAGAATGAAAGCTCAAGAATGACACATAGCATGGTTGATGATGTCAGACAGGCTGGTGTGAATATTTCAGACACTGTTATTTCAGACCATCACAGCTGTCTTGTGCCAGATGTTTTGTTGACATCAGCTCAGAAACATCAGGAGGACTGAAGCTCATGACAGGGATCAAACAGGATTCACAGTCTTCACCAGCGGCTCCCTCAGTAACAGTGACCTTTGTTTTGTGTGACGTTAGAAGCACTGTATCCTTTTCAGATAATGTAGAGAGGCTCTGGACCTTTACATAATCATGGTATAGTCATTCCTGTAGAAAGTTAAGCAAAGTATATATTGAAGATATATATTACCCTAACAAGTTACTCTGGTATGAATGACTCTGAAAACCTTATGGCAAATAACACAGAATTAGCAAAGGTTTTTAGTTCAGTCTATCTAATAGACTCCAACGTGCAGTCATATGACCAATTAAACCAAGATAGCAGAGGGCATTATACAGCAGTTGGTTTGTTTGACAGCCCTATTAAAGATTAAAAACCCTCCTGGGTTTTAAATGCACCTTAGAACACACATGCATCAACACTACAATGAGCGGGTGGAGGGAGGTTTGGAGTCTTCTCTCACCCCCGTTCTCTGCGACCTGCTGGAGCAGGGGGGCTAGGACTAGGAGGAGGAGTTGGCCGTCCGACTGCGGTCTGGAGTGTGGAGCCTTCCTGCTGCTGCGGAGTCGGGGCGGTCTGCCTCCCCCCACTGCAGGGAAAAGGGAAACACCACCTGGGTCTGGGTGCAGTTCCCCCCTCCAGGGGCGGGGGCACCTAGACCCGGTTTGTAGAGTACGCTTGGGGAGTGTGATCGTGTCTCCACGTTGGTTGAGTGTGGAGTAAGTGCATATGAGAGCATGAGGGTGGGAATGGATGTTTGTATCTGTGTGTGCCTGTATGTCTGTGTCTATATGTCAGGTTGGGTGTCAGGCGCCACCTCTCTGGGGACATCTCAGGCCCTCCAAGGTTTGGAGGCCTATCTCCCCCTACCACCACTTCCCCTGCCAGTGGCGGACCCCCTCAGACATCGGTGCGTTGGTGGTTCTTTATGTCCGGGGATGGGCGTCCAGGTACACACCGGCTCACTCCTTGGCGGCCGCTTATCGGGGCCTGGAGCCTGGGGCTCGCTCGGGCCACTTCGGAGGTGGGGTGCCCCCGGCCTCTCGGCCTGGGGCTCGGTCACTCAGGCGCAGCTGGCTGCCGGCGGAGCTCACGGGCGCGTCACTGCAACTCCCCCTGGCTTCTGCTCCGCGGCTGCTGAGTGAGCCCTCATCTGGGACTCTCCTCAGCTCTTTCCGGGACAGTGGCGCAGCTGCCCCTCTGTTGGTCTTCCTTGGTCTCTTGTGTTCTGGGGGCCTCTGGATGTCTGGAGTTTTGATCTCCTCCACACCTGCTTCACGCCCTGGAGGACGGGGCTGTGGCCCCCCCACACCCTCTAGCAGATTATTACATGAAGGAACCTTTTAAAAAAACAAAAAACAAGCGCGTCCATGCTCACAGGTGTACACACGGGTGATCACACCCACAAACTACACCCTTTTTGGCTCCTACCTCAAAGCACACTGTGTTCTGTTGATCTTATGTGCTGCACAATAATGTTTAACATTTAGTATTTACTGTCATATTCCCATATATCATTGTGATGTTGTTTATTCTATTACTCTTGTTCTCTTCTGCTTGCTTTCTTTTTTCTTTCTCAGCAGGTGATCCAGGTGATTGATATATGCATTTTTTTTTCTCTGCCCGTTCTGTTGGTTTTTGTCTTTTGCCCTTCTCCCCCGTCCCTCTTCTCAGCTGTTTCTCTTTCCCTCTTTCTTTCTCCCCTTCTTTCCCCCAGTCAAGTCTGTCCCGTATTCAGTAAGTGAAAATAAAATAAACAATAAAAGGTGAATCAAATGGACCATTACGGCAAGGCTGGGATGGTCAGTTTGGTAAAGTAAATCCGTTGGGCATCTTTCTTTGCCTTTAGACAACAATTCTGATGGCAAAAGAGCCAAACGGGACAGGCAAAAAAAAAAAGAAAAAAAAAAAAGATTAATATCAGTTTGTACAGATAGCTTTTCTTCAAATTCTTTAACTCTCACTCACTTTTGCAACTTTGTACTTTTGTGTTACTCGCAGCAACAACTCCACCTCATTGTTAATCCATTTAAAAAACTCTGCTTTTCCTCAGCATTCTGCCGCAACGTTTCAAAGAGCCGGAAAGTAAATAAGCGGCAGACTAATGAGGCAGGTCGAATCTTCTTGCGTTTCACACATGCGCAGTACTGGAACGTAAGCCTTTTCTGTCGTTTCAATGTGGACGCACAACACTGTGAAAACGACTGAAAACGCTAGTGTGGACGCGGAGCGTTTTCAGACGAAAACGCCGTTTTCAAATCTATCCCGGCTAGTGTGGACGTAGCCTAACAATGGGACGTGATGTCAGTTTCATTGTCATTAATATGCAAATTGTCATGACCATTGGTCATTGACCAATGACCAATGCCCAATCCTTGATTCAGAGATGGTCTTTCCTTTTTCATGTAAATTGACTCCCTGCTCAAACCAGTGTTCCTCCCTGTCCAGGGAAGTAGTGCTAAGCAACAGACTAATAAAATAAATAATAAAATATTGGAATTTTGCTCAGCAAAACTAAAGCACAAACTTAGATGGTCTAAAATATGATAATTACACTAAATCAATCAAATTAACCAAGTCCTGTTTGAATTCACAGAAAAAAATTACCCACCATGAAAATGAAAGGGGAAACTATCCACAGAGTCATAAAATGCTTTTTGCACGTTCTTTGTGCTACTGTTAGCTTGGGAGTGTGGAGCCAACTCCAAGTGGTCATCAGAAGACATTTTTGACACTTCCATGTTGGCCTCAATTTTAATTTGTTGAGATTTGTGTGTCCTTAAATTAAATCGTAGACTATGATTCCTGATGATGATTGTTCTCAATTGTCTTGATTGTTCTTGATTGTCTCTCAATTACATTTTCAATAACTGAGGGAAAAAAGTAGCCAGAAATGCATCAACAGTACTCAACAGATAAATCAAGATTTTCAAACTGCAGCTATCAGACATGTACAGTAGTTACATTTCTAGGCAGTTACACACCAGGTTATGCCATAGGTAATGGTTATGCTGTAGGTTATATTTCAGGGTTTTCGAGAGGTTTGCAGTTTTGACGTAGCTATAAAATAGAGTTTTCGCTGAAAGATAAATCCCCAGTAACCATTAAAAGGATTACACCCAACACACAAAAATACATATCTTATTGTTTGACATGAGTTAATTGTTTTGTTTCTGTATATAACTCTATATACTCTAGTAGGCTCTGGTATTTAAACAGTGCTCAGTTGGCCTTAAAGTATCCCTTTATTCGAATGTTGCCCAACAGCCTGTGCATGTTGTTCTGGCACATTCCTGAAGGGAGGAGGGAAAAGAGAAATGGAGGAGTGACGAGAGAGAAAACCAGTCATATTACGTCTCAAACCTGTCTAAAGTGTTGTCACAGAGACAGGATGGCAGATTGTTCTGGACAACTTTGCTTTAATCACAGACAACAAAACAGTCTGCATCTTTCAATTAAATCCAAATATGACTTCCATATTTGGCTTGCTTGGGCTGTGTAATGTTTCCCATACACATTATGGTTACGTCATGATGGACTCACACAATATTCACTCTCTGATAAATGCATCAGAGAACAACTTGGGGTTCAGTATATTGCCTGAGGACACTTTAGCACAAAGCATCAAAATTCATAAAAGTGCCATAGGGATAATGTTATCACTCAAATCATTTTTCTACATTCCTTTTGGCAGTAGTTTCTCTGCAGAATTCAAACAGTAAGTTTTATCATTTATACCATGTAATTTCTTCTTCTCCAGTCAAGGTGAAATTCATAGGGGTTTTTTTTAACATGTTTTTGGGGCTTTAGCACAGAAACTATACAAACTCTGGTTTAATGGTCAGACCACATACTTGACATAGTTGATCTGAAATCTTCCTCTGACCTTGTCATGACTCAAAATATAAGCATTATCCCTGGGTTATGACATCAGCTCTAAGGTTGTTTTTGTTGTGTTTTGTTGTGTTTTTTTGTGAGGACATGACGGTGTGGATATCTAGCAAACAAAGATGGGGAACAGGTACATGAGTTACTTCTTCAACAACCATGAGCTTTTCCTGAATGACAAAAATGTTTAATATAAGGTACGTGCTCTGTAATAGTGTCCTATACTGCTTTTATCTTCAGCTGGAAGGCAAGTAACATTGGTGGTAAGTAACATTCCTGCGTCACAACCAGTGTTGGGCAAGTTACTTTGAAAAAGTAATTAATTACAGTTACTAGTTACTTCTTCAAAAAAGTAACGGAGTTACAGTTTTCTAAAAGTAATTAATTACTTGAAAAGTAACTATTGCGTTACTTTAAAAAAAAAAAAAAAACCCTCTGAGGTCCAGGGTATAATTGCCCATTTTTAACTACTTGTGATTTTCCCTGTACATTTCACCTTTAAAAACTATTTACTTTGCCTTGTTTGGTATCATTCTTTTCAGCTCAACCTCAAGTGTCTGAATTTACAGTTATGATTTCATTTTGACATACTGTATTAACACAATTGATCTAAAATCTGACAAGAAAACATAAAATCCGAGTAGAAAAAGTTATATTTTTTACTGTAACAACCACAAACATGTTAAATGAATCATATTTCACAACTTTAAATGCAAATATAAATTGTCAATTTTAAAATCATATGTACAAGTTTTGGAAACAACAAAGCTATTTGCAGCCATTTACCTTTTACATTCAATAAGATGCCACACAAATTATTTGTGCCACTCCAAATATTTCCGTCCACTATAAAGGAGAACATCACAGCCTGATGCCTGCAGGTCTGACAGCAGCAGGTGTATCACTCCTGTTCTCTACCTGGAGAAAGCAGTCGCCTCATTGTTCTGACACACAACACAAACTATCCACAACACTACACACTAACTACAAAAGACAACACATTAACTACACACTCCAAACACGCTAAATGTCATAAATCTCTCACATCTCAAAACGCCCTCTCTCTCTTTTTCTGCTCTCTCTCTCTCTCTCTCTCTCTCTCTCTCTCTCACTCTCACTCTTGCTGTCACTCCTAAAACTTCCCCCTCTTCCTAAACAACCAAATATCATGGCATGGTGCATTTTTCCACCAACAGGAAAGGGCAGGGTTTTTTTTTTTGTTTTTGTTTTTTTTTTGGTCATAAGCAGAGAGTGCTTGCTAGCGCTGTCGTTAAACGTGACGAAACTATTCAGGAAAAAATGCAGCGTATATATTGTTTATCATGACTCTGGTTTTACATGGCCTATCAACACTGCCCAACACTATGGAGCCAAACTGGCATTTGCCAGAGAATACCAGAAATGGCAGGCCCAGCACTGGTGCAGTGTTCTTGGATAGAGCGTGAAGAAACTATGGAGAATGTTATTTTGTCTGTAACTTTCCACCTCAGACAGTCTTGGTCCAGATTTGGGAGAAGATCTAGCAGGATATCATCTGTTATCTCATTAGGAGCATGCCACAATATTGTCAGGCATGCTTAAACGCACACGATGGCCATACAAAGTACCATTTTGAGCTGCACCAAATTTCAGCAATATGGACTAATCTGCCACATTTTATCACTTTCATTTTTGAGGCGCATTTCTAGTCCTCTGTAATGTTCATTTCCATCAAAAAAATATGGCATCCTTTCATTCCTAACATATTACTCAGTCCATTTCAACAATATATACCCAGCAAGATTTTTTTCCTTTAAGATCTGTGTTTTCTATGTGTTCCTTTATTTTTGTACCAGTGTCTTTAAGCTTATTTCTACATTTTTGACCTTGTATGTATCTTATAGAAAATCAAAAATAAAGTCAAACCTCTGCACTCAAATCTTGATAAAAAGAACAGTTCAAAGAAATCATTTATAACGTCCAAATACCACGACATCCATGATGAGTGTATGTAGACCGCAGTTGTAAGATAGAAATAATTTTCTGTTTCCAGTGGAGTTATTGCTGTCTTCCTCACTCTGTGTACAGGGGGGACACACACACCTACAAGCACACAAAACACTCAGGCATGTATGTTTACTTATCTTTGTGAGGACATTCAGTGATAAATATTAATCAATACTCATAATCTTATGGCCCCCTTAACTCTACATTTGACCATCACAACAGAGTACCAAACCTAAATGTAACTCTGGCTTTAATCCTGAAGCCAAGTCTGCAGGGGGTTCCTTTTTGTTTCAGATTTACTGAGTAGTTTGGGGCAGCAAAATATGTGTGCATGTGTGTCTGCCTGTGTGTGTATGCATGCGAAGGAGCTTAAAAGAAAGCAACTGGACTTCTTTAAGTTTCTTGAAGAGTCACCTCCCATCCAAGTTGTGAAAAAGGGCTACCATGGTACCTGGTAGACTGAGAACCCATACAGACATTAAAGGAAAATGACTTTCTCACTGATGAAAACACTGACATTCACATTTTCAGCAGATTGCTTTCAGAAAACCACTCTGATATCAGACAGAATTGTCAGCTCATTACTCTCTTTAAGACCTTTGTAGGTCAGAGCTAATTACTGAAAGTAACTCAAGACTTTGGCATATCTGTTGATTGCAAATCTGTTCTAACGCATGCCATCTTTGAGATGACAAAGTTGGAAGGCCTGTTTGGTCAGGTCATGTTCCTTAGCTTTCAGCCCCGCCCAGATACCCACTGGCTTTGATTTACACCAGTCTAACAAGCACATCATCAGTCAGGTGTGGTATTGCTTTTTGTTTAACTCAGAGGACAAGAGCAGGGAGATCACACAGTGAAGGAACACCCTAGGAAAGTCTCTGTGCTGTGATTTTTCTCCACAGAAGACATTTTACAGCTCTACAATTGTTTCTGGGAGAAGGTATAAGGAACTGTCTGTGGAGTCCTGCTGCTGCAGCTTGTCAGTCCAACACAGGTGTGTTTCATTTACTATTTTGTCTCTGTGCCTTCCCACTATTTTATATGACTTTTATGTGCATTCTACATAGATACATAGTCACAAATATTACTGTTGATGTAGTTGTCTACTTTTTTACTGTTTGTTGTTGATTGTATGGATAAACTTTTATATTTTTGTTTATGATATACAATCCTGTATTTGCTGTCATATCACCCAAATGTAAGCCATGATTAGTTAGTAGTTAGTTTTAGTTTTGATGGAGGTTTTTCTATCCATATACTGAAAGTCAGACCTGAATCATCTGTAAACTAAGTAGATTGTGTCAGGCATTGATCACATTCTCTATAGTTGTAGTTGTCCCCAAGTAGGACATTAAGATTAATATGTGATTAATATTCCACAGAGAGAGAAGGGTAAAGGTGCAACTGTTCCACCCTGAAGAGAAAACATGCAGTCACATGCAAATCCAAATTTCCTTTAAGTACAGATTATGTGCTCAAGCTGCATGCCTTAAGCAATAAACGGACACCAGTCTCTGGTTAAGACTTCTTGGAATTTCAGACTGGAATTTTGTCAGTGATTCTTCCTCATGTAAGCTGATCTGTCTGAATGAGAAAAAACAAATGTAAGTGTTGGAATTGGGTGTAAGGGTCTTCCGACTTCCCTTCCAAACCGAGTAGGAAGAACCACTGTTGGCTCAGTGGACCATAAGACTGTTGGGTTTTTTTTTTTTTTAAATTATGCATTTAATTGTCCACCTGCTTGACTTAACAGACTAGTAAGATCTAGACTTCTTTCATACCTCGTGATTTCAGTAGCAGGAAGTATGATATCTCACACACAAACATGGCAGTCAAATAAAACTCCCGAAGTCCCTTTAGCGGTCATTCCTTTCCTCTACAGGAAAATCCTGCTTTTGATTGCAGGTGCCCTTCCCTTTAAGGGAAAACATGGACACGGACCATTGGAGGAAAATGCTCCCCATAGCGTAAGGGCTACCAGATGGTCTGAGTATATGGTTGATGGCTTCATAATACCTTTAATTTGTCACCTCTATGTTCATAACAAATAATTTGTCTTGATCCTTAATCCACATTAAATTTTACGAGCCAATCTAAGATTAAAGTTCTAAAATGGTTTTAAAATGTTTGTTTTTTTTGTTTTTGTTTTTACGTTTGGTGAGACAATTATATCTTCTCAGTTCCTGACTTTAATGTTGTTAAAGTCAGGAACTTAATGGTGACATCATTACAGGCACAGATAAAATATTGCCTTATGCCTGCAGTTTAGACAAACAATGAGACTGTAGATTTGTTTCTGTTTGTACTGTAAAAGGACCACTTGTAACTCTTGGACAAACTAGAATCATGGTTCCACCCAGGCTTCTTTTGTTCTCAAACATATTACTTTAAAAGTCGAAAGTTGCATGTCTGTGGATACATTTGTTTCTTTTAGAAGAAGGTTTTTAAAACTCTGCTTGTGTCATTCCTGTTATCCACCTTTCCAACTCGGCTTTAATTTTGCTTTGACTGTGACTGTGATGTTGTACATTTGTATGTCATCTTTTTGACTTGTCATGAAGCTTTTTCTTGTCCCCCCAGCACTGTGTACATTGCCATGAGAAACAACTTGGGTTGAAGGTCATTTCTCTCCATGCAACGCTACTCTCATTACATTGCACCAATGGACCCTCAGGTTTGTCCACCACCTCTCAGTAGCAGCCAGTCAGTGATTAGTGGCCTTGACAAATCCCCAGCAAGCACTTTCAGACCTGGCCACTCACGGAGCAGCAGCACAGGTTCTGGCAAGCACTCAAAACAGGTAAAAAGAAAAAAAGACACTAATTATATTGTAAAGTAAAAGATAAAACTGTAACCCACTTGGTACAAATGGGCTTCCAGAGATTTTCTCCATTTCTGCCCCCTCTTGCAATCCATATCACAGAATTCCTCCAATTGACTGACACCTGAAACTAAAAGCTGTGTTTTCATAAATGTAATTTTAAAGTGCTTTCTGTCTCTATCAGTCTCGTCACTGGGAGGTAGTGGATGACTTGCAGCATGCTGACAGGGGCTTGGTTCCAGGGTCATCTGGAGACCTCAGTATTCCTGGGATCTGTGAGGGCTACTTGATGAAAAGGAGAAAATATCCGCTCAAAGGCTGGCACAAAGTGAGAGAATTTAAACTATTTTGCTCTTCCAGTTTCTCAGTGAAACTGTAGTAAATCCTGCAGGGTTGAACAGTGAAGATTTTTATCCACAACTAATTTGCCAAACTCTCTTTTTAGAGGTACTTTCTGTTGGAGAAAGGCATTCTCAAGTACTCAAAGACCCAGCAAGATGTAAGTCCAACACAAAAACATCAAACAATAATGATACGCTCTGATGAAGAATAAAGTGTTAAATGTCCTCTGCCATTGTGTTTAGATTCAAAGAGGGAAGCTGCATGGCTCTCTGGACATCAGCATGGCTGTCATGTCTGTGAATAAGAAGACCAAACGCATAGACCTGGATGCTGGAGACAACCTGTATCACCTCAAGGTAACTTATTGGTTCCAGGATGAGTCAAGTGTTTACTGTGGCTAGAATCGGATGTATCCAAATTAAATAAGTTCTCTTCTCTCTGGTATTAGGCAAAAAGTCACGACATTTTCTACATCTGGTTGACCAAGCTGTGTGCCCATCGTGTGTTCAGAAAAAATGAGGCCATGAGTGTCCACCGTGGTGTGCTTCATGCGCTTTCTTTGGGACAGAGCACTCTCCCGGCTTTCTCTCAGCAAAGCAGAGCAACAGTCAGTATAACTTCCTGCTCCAGTAAACTGTCCACAGCTGAAAGGAAATTTACTTTGTGCTATAGGAATCCAATCAAATGGAGAATCGCAGATAGACTGGTGAACATTTTTGCGACCAAAAAATGTTTGAGTATTAATAATTTGGATGATAATACTTTAGACAGCTGACTATCAAAAAAATACAGAAAATGGTATTTATGTAATCCATGATCACTGTAGTCTGAAAAACAGCAGCTGCCCACAGATACTGTAATTGTGAAAGTGCTTTCTTTTAACCTTGATATATGATCCTGCAGATTCCTCACTATGCCAGCTCTGCATCGGTGTACCATCCAGAGATGGCAAGTCCTGCCCCAGCTGTTGCCAGTCAACCAGGTGTGACCAGCAAGGTATCAGCTTGGCTGCAGCAGACCCACGACATAGATGCAACCTCCAATGGTGAGAGCTGCATTAGAGATGGCGCCAGAAAGAGAGGCCTGATTCTTGATCATATGTCCTCCATATTTAACAATGAATACAGATTTGATCAGTAGGTGTGCCTGTCTCTTCGTTCCATTTCTAAACTGTGACCTTTAACCCACTGCCTATCAGAACTGGCTCGTTGTCAGGCAGATCTGACAGAACTGGCTCAACTTATCCAGAGACTGAATTGGCTGGAAGGAGGCTACCCTATCACTAACACAGACCTGGAGATGCGAATCAGCATGCAGGCAAGTATGCTGGTCCCAAATGTGAATGTGTGTCACTTGTCAAAGAATATTTAACAACCGGGGGGTGAGAAGTAATTTCACACAAAGTTTGATGTTTAATCTAAGCAAAAATCTGAAATGTTTTAAATGGGCTTTAAAATTTATGGTATCAAGCACAATAGGCATCCAGTAAAAAGGCTGTAACACTTCACCATAGTTTTTCTTTAGGAAATGCAAAAAGAAATTAAACAAAATACACCCATAATTGCTCATTCTGAAATATTTTTCCAGGTCATTCACTATCTTAACCAACTATATACCAGATTAGCCTTAACAGCACCATATATAAACTATAGGATGGAACTGTGATATAATGCTGTTGGGATTTCATTCTCAGCTTCAGAATTGCTCCACCCTAACCTGCAAAAGAAAATGGTCTGGAAAAAGAAGCTATAATTTTGTACTTCTGTGTTTAGAATCTCTCCCTGGAAAAACCCAAGAAAAAGAATGGGCGAATGCCGGGTCACTCCAGGACTCTGTCTCGTGCTGAGGCCATGGGGGGAATGGTAGGAATTTGTTACTTAATGTCTTGTTACAGTACCATCAGACAGCTCACCACTTTTTAGCCTCATCCAATTCTGTGACTCTTTTCCTTTTCTCTTCATCTCCAGCAGTTCACTTCCAGTCATCTGAGCACAAATTCCACTTCTGTACAGTCCATTCCAAACTACGTCTACTCTCAGCTGTCCAATCCTCAAGTCACCTCACCTGAAGCTAAGAAGCTCCACCAGGAGATCTGCACTGCTTCTCAGAGAGGTATGGCCTTGCTGCCACTTGGCTAAGTCTGACGCTCTCTGCATTAGCATTGACTTTTTTTCCCTTTACATATTCCCTGACACATTTTGACATATTGCTGAGAGTGTGAGAATCCTCATCTATCACTTACACTTTTGCTGTGTTGCAGTTCACAGTTCTCTGAAGTCCATTCATGAGGTTTTGACCTTGGAGCGTGAGAGACTGAGGCAAGCCTGGACCGGCCCAGACATGCGGCAGAACACCTCACAGCAGCTCGCTACCATCTGTAGCACATTGTCTGAGGTAACAGACACATATGTATACAAACATGGACACTTCTGGCCTATGTGGAAGCAAACTTAACCTGACTTCTAATTCTTGATGTCATAAACCAGATAAAAACACAGACTAGATCCTTCACCATACCCCAGTTAGTCTTTCCAACACTCTAAATCTTAGTGTAGCCCTGCAAACGGCAACAATGGGCCCAGCCCTAAGTGATACTGTTGAGCAGGTTTGGGCTGTTTTTAGGTAAGACGGGCACAAGTTAATACAGGTGGAACTTAAAGGAACACACCTCAAGTATTCCTTTCTTTTCACACACAAATATGCATATAAAACGACTGCCGCATACTGAAACAAAGCAGTCAGGTTAGGGACTTGTTGGCTCCTGCTGTCAGACTGACTGTGCTTATGCAACACTTCTTGCTTTCCCCTTGGCTTCTTACCATGGTGCATGTGACTGCATGTTTGAACATCAGCGGCTGTGACTTTGGGCTTTATTTTGTTAATAGTTGCTTGATATCCACAGTGATGAACATATCCCATGGTTAATAAATGTATGTTATTACCCTGTTTATTTACTGTTATATCACTCTACTGGAAACTGGTGAGACTTTCACCCTCTTGTTCAAAATCGCTTTAGAGTCGTTTACTAACCATAATTTAGTGAGTTTAAAGGGTAAATAAAGTTTTTCTACGAAGAATTGATTGATAAAGATCCTTTTTTTTTTTTTTTTTTTTTTTGCAAGAGGGTGTTTTGTTAATAGTTGAGAGGGTGTTTTGTTAATAGTTATATCCACAGTGATGGATAATTCAGAAATACTAAATGTCTGAAGGGACCTTTCCTAACCTGTACTAAGTTCATTTACTAAAGTCCTACCTGGCCCACTAAAAAGCTCTGTCCTTGCTAAGATATTATACATAATTCAGTTTGATTGTGCTGGTATTTACTGTACTGGAGAGCAACTGCACTTGGCAACAAGTAATATTTGCCTCACCTCTGCTGTGTTTGTGCTTTGGAGTGTGCGTGATATTCGCTGCATGCATTTTTGATCCTGTGTGTTTCTTCTGCACTTCTCCTGCATGGCTTGTGTGCATGTGTGCCTGCGCGCATGCAGCTTGATATACAGTCCCATCTGACCAAAGTCCATTCGCTTTCCCTGTCCTCTGACTCTTCTGAAGAATCCTTCTGCACTGTCCGTCCAGACCAGGTGTGTAGTGTATGTGTGTAGCATTATTATTATTTATTTTTTTCTGGTGTCACTGATAATCATCCTGATTAACATTGAATTCTAGCTCAGGATCATGAAGAAATTTTATCTGACTGAAGCTATAAGATTGTGGGAAACTTTGGTCAAAAGAAGGAAAACATGGAATGATTTACAGTCTAGTGACGTGGGTGGTGGTGCTGCTGTTATTCACAGTTGGGACAGCTGCACCTACAATTGTTACAGAGCAAGTTGTGTGGGTAGCACCTGTTGGAAATAACTGTGCATGTCAGTCGTCACTGTTCTGAATTTACTTCGCAGCTTCGCAGCACTTACAGGTAGACTTGTTTATTGGACTTAAATGGTCAAACTATAGCTGGAACCATGTTTCATCCTTACAGAGAACGCCTTCCTTAAGTCGTCACAGTAACCGTCCACCTTCAGTGGCAGATTCTATGGCAGAGTATTTTGATGCTAGCGAGGTAATAGTGTGCGAGACTTCGTCAGAGGCCGAGGCTTCTGATGAATCGGGCCTGAGTGACATTACCACCACTAGCACATCAGAGCCTGAAGAAGGACATTGTGAGTATTTACTTTCAAATAAATCGCCACTGCATGATTTTCTGTGTCACAACAAAGGTTAACATGAAACAAAAACATCAAGTCATTGTTTCCTCTGTCCTCCACAGCTGCTGCTACTCTTAACTACAGAGAAAGTTTGAACAGCGCAAGTCACAAGCCACGGCCAGTGCCTCCTGATACTGGTAAAGTAATCTTCTGTTAAGCAAACCTGTAAATTTATATTTCAACATGGTAACCGCTAATATGAAAGGAATAACAGTAGGACAGACATGGCTGCTAATCGTGCTTCTGATTCACACAAAATTCAGACGTGAAGTAGCCTGTATACATTTGGAACCAAACTGTTGCTTTGTCAAACCACTTAGAATTTGAGTTGCTTCACCTGTATATGGCTGCTGCTGCAAGCCGCTTTGCAAAGCATGCTCATCCGAGCTGAAACCCATGTCCCAAATGGCACTTGCCCATGGAAAAGGGCAGCAGGACAGCCATGAGCTTATCTGGGCTAATATGAGTTTATCTGGGCTAATGTGAGTTTCTGCCATAACTGGTGCTTCCCATGACTCCAAAACCTACCTCAATTATGTTTAGTCCAGTAGAGCTTTGTTGGGTTGACAATAAAACTCTACAATATACACTCAAGTATACAGTGGGGTAAAATGATGTCCTCCTGGATCAAAGGTGCAAACTGTTTAAAAATAAAAAATAAAAAAATAAAAAAATAAAATCTCGCTGACCTGCTCCTGATGCTGCAGAGTCGTCTTCTGGATGGAGGAGGAGTAAACAGTTGGTGGGAGGGGTGATGCGGGTCAGCCATGATGCTAGTGGCTTTACGAATGCAGCATGAGGTGTAAATGTTCTGTAGACTGGGTAGAGAGCTGCCAATAATCCTCCGGAGGGCTCTGCATGTTGATGCGTGGCAGTTTCCATACTAGACTATTTAATTGTCATTTGGGAGACCTTCAACATTTCTAACCATGTATGGCCTGTAATTTAATAAGGATCTTAAGAATCTCGAAACATGCTATAAAACAGCAGTTCCCAACCTTTTTTGCGCCACGGACCAGTTTGTCTGACAACATTTTCACAGACCTGCCTTTAAGATGTCGTGGATACATACAACAAAATAAAACCAGTACCGGTACCAAAAAAAGAAGATTTATGCATAACACACAGGGAAAGACCCAGGGAAACAGAGTTTAAAAATAACGATTAAAACCATAAATTTCATACCCAAGCCTCAACTCACGGACCGGTACCGGTCCGTAGCCCGGGCATTGAGGACCGCTGCCATAAAAGGTTTTGGAAGCACCACCAGTGAGGCCTGGAACATGTGGATATTGTGATTATTCTTGGTTAGTTGACCAGGTTTATCTCATTTTGTGTGTGTGTGTGTGTGTGTGTGTGTGTGTGTGTGTGTGTGTGTGTGTGTGTGTGTGTGTGTGTGTGTGTGTGTGTGTGTGTGTTGTATTTTTAATCATCCATTTTGTTTAATATGTTACGCTGTTTTGTGGTGTTACCATGCAGGTCGTCGCACTACCCTGCCTGCCCCCTGCGCAGACAACAGCCACATTGGCATTATGACCATCCTCTACAACAACATTGGCAAGGATCTGTCCAGAGTGTCTATGCCAGTTGCTCTCAATGAGCCACTCTCATTGCTGCAGAGGCTCAGTGAAGAACTGGAGTACTCTGAGCTGCTGGACATTGCCAGCAACATTGATGATCCATATGAGAGGATGGTGTGTTGGGATTGCTTATGATTTCTGACCCGCTGGGGGTCAAATCAAGTTGAATTTGGTGTAAGGCTTGTTCAGGATTTAGGAAAAAATTGTTTTTGTCTTGTTTGTTTTTAGGTTTATGTAGCAGCATTCTCCATCTCTGGTTATGCCTGGGCATCCTGGAGGAATCGTTACAAACCCTTCAACCCTGTCCTGGGTGAAACGTATGAGAATTACAGAGAAGACAAAGGATTCCAATACATTAGTGAACAGGTAACCTGAAGACATAATGATTCGGCTTATTGGTGTTTTAGAACAGACTTTAATGCTGTATTGTCTTATGTTTTCAGGTCAGTCACCATCCACCCATCTCTGCTTGCCATGCAGAGTCAGAAAACTTCACTTTCTGGCAAGGTGTGTTGTTTTTGTTTTTTGGTTTCTTAAGCAAGTCCCAGATATACAGCAATCAGACCTAACACTGCAGCTTTTCCTTCTTTAATTCTGCTCTCAGATCAGAGATGGAAGTACAAGTTTTGGGGCAAGTCTGTGGAGATCATCTCTTCTGGACTGGTTAATGTTACCCTACCCAGGTGATGATTTTATGCCACTTTTAACCACAAAAGATGTGAAACAAAGGGACAGTGTTTTAATATTAATAGTAGTATACAACACCATACACTAGTACAAGAGATGACAAAGAATCATTGCTCTATATCAAGATTGGTGAATAATTGAAACTTTTACATACAATAATGTTTTTATAAAAAAGGGACTGATCAAAAGCGTGTTTGTTTAGTTTTTTTTGGTTGTTTTTTTTTAAATAAATAACTGGCCTAATGTTGCTCCAAAGCTGGACAATTTCACCAAACTGTCCATTGAAGGAAGTGCAGTTTCTGGCACTTGCATGTTGGCTTAATTTTTCAAAGGCGTGATTTTTCCAGATAAAAAGGAGAAATGCAAACAGGCTAGAAGATTGATCGGATGAGTGGGAGACCTTGAAAATTATCTTGAGGCTTTTTGGATACAAATGCTGACACAGAAGTGACAATATTAAAAATGTTAGTAAAAAGTAAACAAGATGGACTAAAGCAAAGGATGGCTGGTTTGCAGTTTGCTGTCACAAGGCACCAGCATTTCTAGAAATCCATATACAATTTGAGCCTGTACGATCTACGATCTCATCTACATTTAAAAACTGTTTCAATTTCATTATGCAATGATCACAGTATAATTTGTTTTTTGTTTAGTTATGGTGATCACTATGAATGGAATAAGGCCGTTACATGTATCCACAATGTCCTGAGTCAGCAACGCTCTTTGGAGCACTATGGTGAGGTGACCATCAGAAACACAAAGAGTGATGTGTGCACCTGCAAGATTACCTTTGTCAAGGTAAGGACATGCACATATGCATATTTTTTCTAATTTAGCCAGAGGTCCATGTAATGCATTGAAATTGTGCTAAGTGCCTTCATCTTTTCATCCCAGTCCCGCTACTGGAGCTCGGACAGCAGTAAGAATGAGGTGCAGGGTGTGGTTTTGGACCAGGCTGGGTCAGTGATTCATCGTTTCGGAGGTCTCTGGCATGAAGGCATTTTCTGTGATACACTACCTACACCACAATGTATCTGGAAACCCAGTGAGTACCACTGTTCAGCGCTCAAATCCCTCACAAATTACTCCAATCCTATGACTCATGTAAAGACCACCGTCAACCTGAGCCAAGACTGACTCATTGATCTCTTCCACAAATGATTAAGCTAATCTACTTTATACACAAACGCTGAGTTTTGTCAACTATGTTCAAGTTTTAGATGAAAGATCTTTAAATATCTACGATATCCTTTTCTATACAGATGTACAGCCTGATGACTATGTCAAGTTCTATGGCTTCTCAAGTTATGCCAGGGAACTTAATGAACTGACTTCAGAATTGAAGGCTGTCCTTCCACCTACGGACACACGTTTCAGACCGGACCAGAGGTATCCACAAGATCTTGTTTAATTTAAACTATGGTAGACTGACAGACATTTCTGCACCATCTTCTGTGCGCTCCAATTCCTTACTCTTGTTTACTCTTGTCTGCTCTATCAGGCTCCTGGAGGAGGGAAAAATAGCAGAAGCAGATAAAAGGAAGGATGAGGTGGAGGAGAACCAAAGGGAAAGGAGGAAAGAAATGGCCAAGAAAGGGGAGGAACACATCCCCAGGTTCTTCAGGTGAGAAGCTTTCCTCGTTGCCTCGTTCTGGTTTTGTGGTGGACTGTCAAAAGTCTAGTTAATAATTCAAGCAGCAACACATCTGGTGTCCTTTTCTTCAGTATCAGCCTTTTTTCTGTAGGAAATGTATATAAATGTCATTTTCTAATCTGTTTACAAGATGTGGGGTTTGCTCAAGCGCATGCCTTTTAATATGGGAGTATTTGGATATTATTTTGAATGTAACAAAGACCACAAGATGGAAAGAGATTACTCTGTCCAACCAATAATGGTGGTAAAAGCTGGTATTTAAAGCACTAAATAATAAACATGATGGCAGTTTAAAAGGAGGGGGAGGGGGGCCCATTTAGTTAAAAAAAAAAAAAAAAAAAAAAAAAAAAAAAAAACCATCCAGGATTGTTTCCCAGACAGGGTATAGGATGGCCTTAATTTTAAGGTGGTTTTAAAGACCTAACTAAACTGTTAGGTCAGTGGCTAATGGCTATCTTTTTATTATTTTATTATATTTTCTTCTACTGTATCATGCTGCTGAGTGACTGCTGCTCGTCAAACACATTTCATTGCAATGTTGACCCTGTGCTAACTTGCATATGACAAATAAAACTGAAACTAATAAGAGCTTAAATAAAATGTTTGATGCCTAACATAGTTGGGTATCAGCAGCTTGTTCTGTTTTTTGTTTTGTGGTGATCGGCTGCCTCACTGATACTGTCAACAGAGGTTCTTGGATGTGATTATAAACGTCACATTCTTTAGAGTGTTCTAAGAGTCTGTATTTTCCCACAGAAATCTATGTATTTTTATTTATTTAGGCTTATTAATGTTTCCAGGTTGAATGACATTCCAGTGTTGCATGTCACTAATTGGTCTGTTTTCCCAGAAAATCGGTGGATGAAGCTGGCAGAGAGGTGTGGCTGTACAATGGGACATACTGGATGCTCCGCAAAGACCCTGGCTTTGCCAATACTGAAAATCTGGATCTGTGGTAGAAATCTACACCCACCTGAACATGAGGCTGAATAAAAGCGGATTCATGTGAACACATAATGGCAGAATGAACACGTCGTCAATAAAAGTAATCAGCTATAACTATTTGTGATTATTAGCCTGGTGAAGAATAAACAGTATTGACCCAACAGCGGTGACCAAAGGGCCAAAATACTGCTACCAGTGGTGCAAGGGTATAGAGGGAAAGGGCTTTAAGAAGCATAAATGAACCTCTCATTAGTTTCATTTTGGTTCCAGTGTAGAGATGAGATGCTACTAAGGTACAAATGAAGACTGATTTAGATGAAGCCAGATGTCTTTCCTGCCTTTTTGCCTTTCTCTGCCATAAAGAAAATCTGAAATATTATCATTTATGTTTAAGAAGCAAAGCTTAACTTGAATTCTATTTTAAATTGCTGCCATTTAGGAAAAAATTGGGTAAAATGTTTTCTTGATGTAAATAGTAGTTGATTTATAACATTTTATGTCATGTGTTTGTAAATTTTAATATCAGGCTCAAAGTGTTAAATGCTTTCTTGTAGAGGGGCTTATGTGGTATTTTGCAGGTGAACTGGTGCTGTTCTCAGTGGGTCTTACTGTTTAAACAAAGTCTGTATGCATGTTGTGTTGGGTCACATTGGTGAATCCATATACCAGAATGAATCAAGCGCCATTTCAACCCAGCATTCTTCATTTCTCTGTCCTTGATGAGCTGAAACACCTCTTAGACATTTAGACTGTGAGTTGAATCAGTGAAGGGTTTTTATGTTTCAATAGTGGATTTTTTAATAAGGAAAAGAGATGGCTGTTAAATCATTGTGAATGTTTTCTTTCAGTGGTTTAGTTTCAAATAAAAGGTTCTAGATCAACATTAAACTTCTGTTCATTACTAAACTGCACTACAAAATTGCTGCCTAGAATCTGGACTTGTATTTATAAAGAAGTGAATATTTGCAACTGTGGTTGTTGTGAAATCCTCCAGTGCTGACTCATGCTCCTGTTTGGTTATCTTTCAAGGCTGTCATTATGTTGCACACACAAGCAACTGAAGCATGCTAACACGTAGACAGCAGGTGTACATGTTGTAACATTTGTTTTTTTTTTTTCCCTTATTCACCAGGAAGTGAAACTCTTAATATTCTTGAGTAGCAGCATATTTAAATCTCTTATCATCCACCGAAGCGGTTTACTATACACAGTTGGCAAGATATGTGGCCTTGTCAGTTTTGTCATGAAAGTGAACTACTACTTTTTACCTGGCTAAATCACAACTTATGCTGAACACATGACCTGCTCCTGTCCAGAGGTCTTTACAACAAAACCGGCTTCTGGCTTATTCAGGTAATTTTTTTGTACTAATGCGGTTCACTTCTTATCGGGGTAAATCACCATGGTAACTTAAACTGTGAACGTAATCTGCTCCAGAGCAGGTTTGGTTCCAGATTAGAAATCAAGAGACATGCCGTCACCACCTGCTGACCTGACCTGCAGATCTCCAGAAAATGTGACACCATTTTCTGGAAGATTCCTCAGACCTGTGTGTGGGTGTAAAATTTTGTGGGTTTTGTCTTTTTGTTTTTCCTTTTGACAGTGAACAATGCAATGACTGTTTTATTCAAGCTGCTGAGAGAATTAAAAACTAAAGGCAGCAGGTTATGTTCAGAGTTTGGGTTTAAAATCAAGCACTCCATTTTCATAGATTCTTTTATGTAAAGTATGTTTTGAGTGCAACGTGGATTCTCTGCTGGTGCAGCTTGTTAAGGCACACCTTACTAAAACTGCTGAATGAAGCCTTGCATTGTTAATGGAATATCCATGTGTTTGTTATAAATGTTGTTGTGATTATTAGCCTGGTGAAAAATAAACAGTATTGACCCAATAGCAGTGACCAAAAGGCCAAAATCTGCCTATTTGTCTGTTTTTACACAGCTGGAAAGACAAATACACACCAAGAATACCTGTTCAGCCAATAAAATTAATTTCACTTTGATCTGCGACAAACAGACTATCGGGCTGTGAAACAGCAAGCTCTGTTTAAACTGATCCAGTTTAAAGTTTCAGAGCAGTAATGTGCAGCTATAGAGATAAACGGCACTGAGTGCGCAACCAGGTATTGAAACTATTAAGTGCAAGTAAATAATATTGTCTCATCCCCAGTGTTGGGCAGGTTACTTTGAAAAAGTAATTAATTACAGTACTAGTTACTACTTCAAAAAAGTTATTTATTTATCAACCTTTATTTAACCAGGAAGATCCCATTGAGATTAAAAACCTCTTTTTCAAGGGAGACCTGGCCAAGATAGGCAGCAGCAGATGTCTCACAGTTACAGAAATTACTCAAACACAGGCAGCAACAACACACATGCAACAATAAGTGAAAGAATACAAATAAAATAAAAAATAAAATTCAAATAAAATAAAAAGTCAGTTAAAATGACAATCTAATTGAAACAGTTGCATGTTATGGACTTGGCCTCAAGGATTCGTAGTTTAGATTTAAAATCACTTAATGAAATGAATTCAGTCATTTTCCATTCCTTCTGCAGTTTGTTCCAGGCCAAGGGTGCTAAATGGACAAAAGCTCTTTTACCAAGTTCAGTTCGGGCAAATGGAACAGAAAGCAACAAGTAACCATGCGGACGAAGAGAATACCGACCAGCATGTTTCATTACAAGCAGGGAACATATATAAGAAGGCAGCAACCCAAGTATCGCCTTATATATAAAACTGTATAAATGACAGTTCCTCCGACTTACCAAAGCAGGCCATCCTACCTGAGAGTATAACTCACAGTGGTGAGTCTGAAATTTACGGTTAGTGATGAACCTCAGAGAAGCATGATACACAGAATCAACCATTCGAAGACATTCCCGGTCCCCAAAAAGAACCGGCCCAATGAGCTGAATGACTTCCGACCGGTGGCACTGACGTCACATCTTATGAAGACTCTAGAGCGGCTCTTCCTCAACCTCCTCCGACCACAGGTACAACATGCCCAGGACCCACTACAGTTTGCATACAAGGCGGGTGTCGGAGTGGAGGATGCCATCCTGTACCTCCTACACAGAGCCCACTCACACCTGGATGGGGGAAAAGGCACGGTCAGGATCCTGTTTCTTGACTTTTCCAGTGCCTTTAATACCATCCGGCCCTGTATGCTTCAAGAAAAACTGAACAGGATGGAGGTGGACCCCTGCCTGGTGGCTTGGATCTCTGACTACCTCACCGACAGACCACAGTACGTCAGGCTGAAGGACATCACGTCTGACACAGTGGTCAGCAGCACAGGAGCACCACAGGGAACTGTGCTGTCCCCTCTTCTCTTCACCCTGTACACCTCTGACTTCTGCTACAACTCTGAATTATGCCACATTCAGAAGTTTGCAGACGACACAGCCATCATGGGGTGTATCTGGGATGATCAGGAAGAGGAGTACAGAAGTCTGGTGAGGAACTTTGTCGCATGGAGTCACACAAACCACCTGCAACTCAACACCTCAAAGACTAAGGAACTGGTTGTGGACTTCGGGAGGTCTAGAGCAGGTCCACTGCCAGTTCAGATAGAGGGGGAGGAGGTGGAGGTGGTCAACAAGTACAAGTACCTCGGGCTGTGGGTGGACAATAAACTGCACTGGTCATGCAACACAGAGCACCTGTATAAAAAAGCCCAAAGCCGACTGTACTTCCTCAGGAGGCTGAGGTCTTTTAACATCTGCAGGAAGCTCCTGAGGATGTTTTACCAGTCGGTGGTTGCTGGAGTACTTTTCTTTTTTTTTTTTTTCTTTTTTTTTTTTGGCCTGTCCCGTTTGGCTCTTTTGCCATCAGAATTGTTGTCTAAAGGCAAAGAAAGATGCCCAACGGATTTACTTTACCAAACTGACCATCCCAGCCTTGCCGTAATGGTCCATTTGATTCACCTTTTATTGTTTATTTTATTTTCACTTACTGAATACGGGACAGACTTGACTGGGGGAAAGAAGGGGAGAAAGAAAGAGGGAAAGAGAAACAGCTGAGAAGAGGGATGGGGGAGAAGGGCAAAAGACAAAAACCAACAGAACGGGCAGAGAAAAAAAAATGCATATATCAATCACCTGGATCACCTGCTGAGAAAGAAAAAAGAAAGCAAGCAGAAGAGAACAAGAGTAATAGAATAAACAACATCACAATGATATATGGGAATATGACAGTAAATACTAAATGTTAAACATTATTGTGCAGCACATAAGATCAACAGAACACAGTGTGCTTTGAGGTAGGAGCCAAAAAGGGTGTAGTTTGTGGGTGTGATCACCCGTGTGTACACCTGTGAGCATGGACGCGCTTGTTTTTTGTTTTTTTAAAAGGTTCCTTCATGTAATAATCTGCTAGAGGGTGTGGGGGGGCCACAGCCCCGTCCTCCAGGGCGTGAAGCAGGTGTGGAGGAGATCAAAACTCCAGACATCCAGAGGCCCCCAGAACACAAGAGACCAAGGAAGACCAACAGAGGGGCAGCTGCGCCACTGTCCCGGAAAGAGCTGAGGAGAGTCCCAGATGAGGGCTCACTCAGCAGCCGCGGAGCAGAAGCCAGGGGGAGTTGCAGTGACGCGCCCGTGAGCTCCGCCGGCAGCCAGCTGCGCCTGAGTGACCGAGCCCCAGGCCGAGAGGCCGGGGGCACCCCACCTCCGAAGTGGCCCGAGCGAGCCCCAGGCTCCAGGCCCCGATAAGCGGCCGCCAAGGAGTGAGCCGGTGTGTACCTGGACGCCCATCCCCGGACACAAAGAACCACCAACGCACCGATGTCTGAGGGGGTCCGCCACTGGCAGGGGAAGTGGTGGTAGGGGGAGATAGGCCTCCAAACCTTGGAGGGCCTGAGATGTCCCCAGAGAGGTGGCGCCTGACACCCAACCTGACATATAGACACAGACATACAGGCACACACAGATACAAACATCCATTCCCACCCTCATGCTCTCATATGCACTTACTCCACACTCAACCAACGTGGAGACAGACATAAAGAGACGTTGTACACACGATCACACTCCCCAAGCGTACTCTACAAACCGGGTCTAGGTGCCCCCGCCCCTGGAGGGGGGAACTGCACCCAGACCCAGGTGGTGTTTCCCTTTTCCCTGCGGTGGGGGGAGGCAGACCGCCCCGACTCCGCAGCAGCAGGAAGGCTCCACACTCCAGACCGCAGTCGGACGGCCAACTCCTCCTCCTAGTCCTAGCCCCCCTGCTCCAGCAGGTCGCAGAGAACGGGGGTGAGAGAAGACTCCGAACCTCCCTCCACCCGCTCATTGTAATGTTGATGTATGTGTGTTCTAAGGTGCATTTAAAACCCAGGAGGGCTTGGAGCTACCTGCCAGAGAGCAGCAGGTAAGCTGGAGTACTTTTCTATGCTGTGGTGTGCTGGGGGAGCAGCACAGCAAAGAAGGACTCATCCAGGCTGGAGAAACTGATCAGGAGGGCTAGCTCTGTGGTCGGCATGAAGCTGGACACTCTGGTGACAGTGGCAGAGAAAAGGACATTAAAGAAACTGATGGACATTATGGACAATGCCAGACATCCTCTGCACACGGCCATTAACAACCAGAAGAGTCTGTTCAGTGACAGGTTGCTTCTCCCAAAGACAAGAACTAACAGACTTAAAAACTCCTTTGTCCCACACGCCATCAGACTGTTTAACTCCTCCCTGGAGGGGAGAGGGAAGGGAAACAGGAGGACAAAGGAGGGGGGAACAACTAAGCTGTAGTGCCTCTTCACCTCACTGTGCAATACCTTTTGTGCAATACTTTTGTAAATAGTCAACGGTGCAATAGACTCAATACTTGAAATGTGCAATTCACTTGTATTTTTATTTTTTATTCCTATTTATTCTATTTATCCCCTTTGTATATTTTATTTATATTGTCTCTGTATTTATATATATGTGTGTGTGTGTGTGTGTGTGTGTGTGTGTGTGTGTGTGTGTGTGTGTGTGTGTGTGTGTATATATAATATTCTGTAACTCTGTAACTTCTGTCGGTGCTGTGCTTTTTTTGGAAATCGAATTTCCCAGAGGAACCCACCCGAGGGATTAATAAAGTTCTATCTAATCTAATCTAATCTAAACATTGAGCAGAAGCATTCATATATAGAATATCACCATAATCCAGAACAGGCAAGAATGTTGCAGCAACAAGCCGCTTCTTTGTATTAAAAGAGAAACTAGAGATGGACCGATCCGATATTACGTATCGGTATCGGTCCGATACTGACCTAAATTACTGGATCGGATATCGGAGAAAAATAAAAAATGTAATCCGATCCATTAAATATCACGAAAGCACCTCACAAAACTTGCAACATGCCGTAACTCACCTCAGAACGTTAGCACGTCGGAGCAGTATGCATCACGTGATAGAGAGGCTGTGGCATGCGGGACCTGTCGGTGGTCTGGATAGCATTTGGAGCTTCGCTAGCAACCCGGCATTTCATCTCCGACAAAGTTATCCCGAGAGAAGTACAGCAAGTGTGTAAGTCCATCTCTGAATGTTTGTAAAGCATTCCTGCGTTAAGCTTAACAAGCGACTGCCTCTCCTGCTGCTACTTCAATCATGAAACTGCTTAACGATCAGCTGATCGGCTTTTCTGTCGGAGTCCGTGTCTCTTGTTTGCTTTTGGCCCACTTTGCACCAGAAAGAGGAAACCAGGGGCTGAACAACAGCAGCACGTTTAAGCTTGATCAGCTGTTGTTAGAATGTATTTAATATTACTTTCTACACCAGGATCTTTTTCTAGTAGCTGACGCTGGTAACTGTGCAGGGGCGGATCTAGCAAAGTTTAGCCAGGGGGGCCGATAGGGCATTAACAGGGAAAAGGGGGCACAAAGACATACTTTTCTTTCTTATTCTCATTTAAAATGTCTAGCTTTTAATAAATAATTATCTGACACCCAAAGTTTCAATTTGATGTAAAATGAATAGAAGTCAATTACTGTATATAGTAACTATTAAGTCTAATATATATACCCTAGTAAGCTATAGTACTTTTTCCTTTGGGAAGGTACCATCTGTGCAGTCTGCAATTTTGTTGAAGAAAGATGTTGAATCTATTTAATATTTCTTGAAAAATAATTGATTTCTGTGCATTTTTTTTCACACTGCATCAAATTAAGGTTGATTACGTTGATTAAGCATCATGAGGTGGAGCATGAGGGGTGGTTCCCTATTTTTTATTTATTTATTTTTGTTGTTGCTGGGAGTTGGAACCCTATTAGTTAGGTTGCTTAATATTTATGCTAAGTACTCTTTAAAATACCAGAATAGGGAGGATGATGTAGGTTTAAGTTTATTAGATTGATCAGTATTGCTGAACTATGAAATTTTTTTTTTTGCATACAGGTATAACAGAATAGCTTTAGTGTAGTTGTTGTTTTAAACTTGAGTATGAACTTATACAAAATGCAGCAAGATATTTAAAAAACAGTTTTGTTGATTAAAAAACACTATATCGGATTCATATCGGTATCGGCAGATATCCAAATTTATGATATCGGTATCGGTATCGGACATAAAAAAGTGGTATCGTGCCATCTCTAAGAGAAACACAACTTATTTTGAAAATAAAATCTCAGTTTTAACTTCAGGTTTTTCACAAGATTCTCTACATGTGGTTTGAAGGTAAGCGAGTCATCAATTAAGATTCCCAGATATTTATAGGTGTGAACCAACTCTATTTTATTACCTTCAAGAGTGGTTACTGATGGGATTGTTTGGGCTCGTCTCCTTGATTTAGAAAACAACATGAGCTTTGTTTTGTCTGCGTTGAGAACAAGTTTAAGCTGATGTAATGAGTGCTGGACAGCAGAAAAGGCTTTCAGCAAGGAGTCGATGGCTTGGACAAGAGTTGAACCACAGCTGTAAATAACTGTATCATCAGCATAGAAGTGCAAGTTTGCATCTGGCACATGTAGACTAAGATTGTTTACGTAAATGAGTCAGAACATAGACCGTCAGATTTATTGCACCGAGTCCAGTTACTGAGGTAGTTTGAGAACCATGCCACTGCTCTCTCAGAGAGTCCTGACTGGAAGAGTCTAAGTTTTAAAATACAATGATCAACAGTGTCAAATGCTTTTGACAAATCAATAAAAAGGGATGCACAGTGTTGTTTTTTATCAAGTGCAATAGTAATATCATTTACCACTCTAATTGCAGCTGTGATAGTAACTGTGATTCTTCCTAAAGCCTGATTGATATTCAGATAAAATGGCATTGTGTGCAAAAACTCCTTTAACTGCTCACACACAAGAGCTTCAAGAACTTTGGCCAGCACAGATAGATTAGATATTGGTCTGTAATTAGTTAACACTGCTGGGTCGCCCCCTTTTAATAGAGGAACAACAAAAGCTGATTTCCATACTGAGGGTATTTTATTCGTATCCAGTGTGAGGTTGAAAAGTGTTGTGAGAGGCTCTGCTACAAAATCAGCTGCCAGTTTCAAGAAGTAAGGATCTAGTAAGTCTGGCCCTGGAGATTTTCTAGGATCTAACAGTTTAAGAGCTTTACAGACCTCCTGCACAGAGAAAGGAACAAAGTTAAATGGCTGACCAGTGTACACCAGAAGGTTTGTGCCAGATTTTACAGAGACTGGGTTCAGAGAGTCAAAGAGCCAGAAGATATAAAGTGCTTGTTAAAACAATTCATAATCTCCTTCCTATCATAAACAGGAACAGAATCCTTAAAAACATAGGTGGGTAGAGCGTGGGAGCTTTTACTCACTGAAAGAGACTTAATGATTTTCCAGAACTTCTGTGGATTATTTAGGTTCTCAGTGGTGACAAACAGATAATATTCTGTTTTAGCTTTCTTAATAGAGGAAGTACATCTGTTTCTTAGTTGTCTGAAAAGAAGCCAATCACTGGGGTAGCCTGTTTTCCTCACTTTGGCCCAAGCCAGGTTACGCTCATGAATGATATCTGCCAGCTCTTGGGAGAACCAGGGGTTTTCACGACCTTTTATCCTATATCTTCTTAATGGAGCATGTTTATTCACAATTTGCATAAACCCATCCTTAAAGAATGCCCACGCTAATTCTACATCAGGGATCAATCCTATTTTCTTCCAGTCATAATTTGACAAATCATGATAAAATGCTTGCTCATTAAAATGTTTAAGAGTTCTTTTAAAAATAATACGATGTTGTGACTTGGCCACTTTAGTATTTCTAATAGCAGCAACAACACAGTGGTCACTTAAGTCGTTACAAAAGACACCCAAAGATGAAAATTTATGAGGAACATTTGTCAAAATCAAGTCAATCAAGGTAGACTTTTCGGGGCTTTTGAGATTCGGCCGAGTGGGTAAATTGACCAGCTGGGTAAGACTGATAAAATCACAAAAAGATTTAAAATCATCTGAAACAGTTTTGAGCCAATCCCAGTTAAAGTCACCAGCTAGAAAAAGCTCCCCATAATTTAGTCTGGACAGCAAAAGGTTTAAAGAATGCAGAGCTTCTGTGGAAGCAGAAGGGGGTTGATAGCAACAAGCAACTGTTATGCAAAGACCCTTTGCAACATTCACATTCAGAGCCAAAAATTCCAATTGTTTGCAAATTGATCCTGATAGAACTATTGTAGCATCAAATTTTGACTTAACATAAGCAGCAACACCACCACCTTTCTTAAGTCTATCGGTGCGATAGATATTGTAGCCAGCCATGCTAACATGTTCATCAGATATATATTTAGACAACCAAGTTTCAGAAATGAGGACAATATCTGCATCTGTTGATTGAACCCAGATCTTGATCATATCCATCTTGGGTAACAAACTGCGCACATTAAGATGAACTATCTTCAGCCCAGGTGAGGATTTAAATTCAGATGGTGTCTGGCTACATTGCAGCTCAGGGCCTGGGTTAGGTTGCACATTACCAGATAAGAGCAGTAGTAAGATGATCAGAAGTCTCTGCTTTGTACTTATTGATTTTGACGTGTGAAATGTTGACACAAAGCAGGATTTTTCTTAACTAATTTTGTAATTGTACAAAGCAAGAAGGTTTTGAAGATGAGATAAATCTTTCTGTAGTTCAAAATGATTAATGTCCTGTTCCAAATACATTGGAAATTGTACAGGATGTATAGCAGCAGTGACACATGTAGATCTGGGAACCATGTCTCGCAGAATGGGGTCACTGTTAAATGTTCTCATTTTAGAAAAATTGAGTGTCCAAAAGTCCCCCACGGCCAATAAGCAAAGTAAAGTTATTAAAAAAGCCATTATCCAAAACACAATGATTGTTGATGCTGAATTAAATAGGCTGCACAAACCTAGGATGGCAAGTAAGGCTCCAGCCAAAAGTTCGGGTCCTGGTGGCTTGCTAGCAGAGGGCTTCTGCTAGCACATTCACCAATGTGGTGTAGAAGGCTTCAATCAACAGCACAGCGCCCGATGTATTGCAGATAAGCTTTTTGAGCAGCACAGGTCTTGGTGTGGTGCTGATGTCTTCCACTAGCAACACAGATGCAGTTTGTTCAGCCGGCAGCAAAGGCCCTGGTGTGCTGCAGACGGCCCCAGTAGTGATGTGTCCTGTGTGTCGAAGCTTCGAATCGTGCGTCGGGTAATCGCGGGGGCGTTTTTCTGAAGCGCGTATCGAGGCTTGCTTTGATTACGTATGCAGTGACGTTCGAGGCCTCGCGGGCAGTCCGTACCACGTGACTGATTCAGGGACTGGTTCACCGGTTCGCGCCAGATTCGAAATAACATGGGCAGGAAAACAGCTGATTCCCCATCACACCGTGTTGTGGAATTGGATTACGTACGTGCTACATAGTTACTTGTGCATTTCTTCTTCGATGGAACCAGCAAGGAAGAGATGTTTTTGTTTTTTTAATTTTGTCTCTCCTAATAAAGTATGCACACAGTAATAAATATCACAAATGATAAACACCAAAATATAAATAAACAACACTACACATCCTATAATCTGATTTCTGTCTTTTAGTTTATTAAAAAGTGAAGCACCAAACACTAGTTTGTGTCATTATCCAGATGTACATAAGGTTTACACATCATTATAATCAAAGAGCCCGCTTCACTTGAATTGTCCACTTGATGGCGCAGTAGAGCAAATGAATCATCACAATGCTTCGAACCATGAGTCGACCAATTGGATGGAAAGCTTCAGTTCATCATGAGGCTTCATCTCACCATCACTAGGCCCCAGCCAGCAGCACAGGCCCTGGGGTGGTGCCTATGGGTCCAGCCGGCAGTACAGGCCCTGGTGAGGCTCAGTTGGTTTATGCTAGCAGCACAGGCCCTGATGTGGTGCCTATGGGTCCAGCTGGCAGCACAAGCCCTGGTGAGGCTCAGTTGGTTTAGCAGCACAGGCCCTGGTGTGGTGCCTATGGGTCCAGCCGGCAGTGCAGGCCCTGGTGAGGCTCAGTTGGTTTATGCTAGCAGAACAGGCCCTGGTGTGGTGCCTATGGGTCCGCACTGACAGAGGCGAGGCTGCCGGACACAGGCGCCACCGGGCCCTCTGACCACCACCAGTAGGCAAGCACGGGGTTAGTATCTTGCCCAAGGATATTTGGCATGCAGCCAGGATGCAGCCTGGGATCGAACCACCGACCTTCTGATTAGTGGCTGACCTGCTCTGCCACCTGAGCTACAGCCACCCCAAAAAAAACAAAAAAAAAGCTTCTGGGGTCCAGGGTATAATTGCCCATTTTTAACTACTTTTGATTTTCCCTGTACATTTCACCTTTAAAAACTATTTACTTTGCCTTGTTTGTTATCATTCTTTTCAGCACAACCTCAAGTGTCTGAATTTACAGTTATGATTTCATTTTGACATACTATGTTAACACAATTGATCTAAAATCAGACAAAAAACCATAAAATCCAAGTAGAAAAAGTTATATTTTTTACTGTAAAAACCACAAACTTGTTTAATGAATCATATTTCACAACTTTAAATGCAAATATAAATTGTCAATTTTAAAATCATATGCACAAGTTTTGGAAACAACAAAGCTATTTGCAGCCATTTACCTTTTACCCCTTTTTTAAATCACCATTTCAAACTATTTACAGAACAATCAGCTGTTCTGCCTTAAATAAGATGCCACACAAATTATTTGTGCCACTCCAAATATTTCTGTCCACTATAAAGGAGAACATCACAGCCTGATACCTGCAGGTCTGACAGCAGCAGGTGTATCACTCCTGTTCTCTACCTGGAGAAAGCAGTCGCCTCATTGTTCTGACACACAACACAACACTATCCACAACACTACACACTAACTACAAAAGACAACACATTAACTACACACTCCAAACACGCTAAACGTCACAAATCTCTCACATCTCAAAACGCCCTCTCTCTCTTTTTCTGCTGTCTCTCTCTCTCTCTCTCTCTCTCTCTCTCTCTCTCTCTCTCTCTCTCTCTCTCTCTCGCTGTCACTCCTAAAACTTCCCCCCTCTTCCTAAACAACCAAATGTCATGTTGCCATATCGTTTTTGATTGGTTGACATGGTGCATTTTTCCACCAAGACCAAAGGGCAGGTTTGTTTTGGGGTTTTTTTTGTTGTTGTCATAAGCAGAGAGTGCTTGCTAGCTCTCCCATATGGAAAAGAAATAGTAAAAACTTATATGTGATTACTCATGAAAGTGGCCACTTTCTCATTACTTTCATACATTGTTTTAGTAAGTATCCAAAACATACAAGTTTCATTATATAATTTTTCAAGGGATCTTATATCTGTTTTCACTCTTATATGCTTTTCATACAAGTTTCACACAAGACAGATACAAACTTTATAAGATTTATATATATCTTTTCCATATGGGCTGTACTTAGACGTTAAACATGTCGAAACTATTGAAGAAAAAACGGCATGTATATTGTTTATCATGACTCTGGTTTTACGTGGCCTATCGACACAATTTAAAAACTGGTATATATCACCTTATTGCTTTGTCTTTTTTTTTTTTTTTTTTCTTGCCTGTCCCGTTTGGCTCTTTTGCCATCAGAATTGTTGTCTAAAGGCAAAGAAAGATGCCCAACGGATTTACTTTACCAAATTGACCATCCCAGCCTTGCCGTAATGGTCCATTTGATTCACCTTTTATTGTTTATTTTATTTTCACTTACTGAATACAGGACAGACTTGACTGGTGGAAAGAAGGGGAGAAAGAAAGAGGGAAAGAGAAACAGCTGAGAAGAGGGACGGGGGAGAAGGGCAAAAACCAAAAACCAACAGAATGAGCAGAAAAAAGAAAAAAAAGAAGAAAAAAAGAAAAAAAAAATGCATATCAATCACCTGGGTCACCTGCTGAGAAAGAAAAAAGAAAACAAGCAGAAGAGAACAAGAGTAATAGAATAAACAACATCACAATGATATATGGGAATATGACAGTAAATACTAAATATTAAACATTATTGTGCAGCACATAACATCAACCGAACACAGTGTGCTTTGAGGTAGGAGCCAAAAAGGGTGTAGTTTGTGGGTGTGATCACCCGTGTGTACACCTGTGAGCATGGACGCGCTTGTTTTTTGTTTTTTAAAAGGTTCCTTCATGTAATGATCTGCTAGAGGGTGTGGGGGGGGCCACAGCCCCGTCCTCCAGGGCATGAAGCAGGTATGGAGGAGATCAAAACTCCAGACATCCAGAGGCCCCCAGAACACAAGAGACCAAGGAAGACCAACAGAGGGGCAGCCACGCCACTGTCCCAGAAAGAGCTGAGGAGAGTCCCAGATGAGGGCTCACTCAGCAGCCGCGGAGCAGAAGAGAGGGGGAGTTGCAGTGACGCGCCCGTGAGCTCCGCCGGCAGCCAGCCATGCCTGAGTGACCGAGCCCCAGGCCGAGAGGCCGGGGGCACCCCACCTCCGAAGTGGCCCGAGCAAGCCCCAGGCTCCAGGCCCGGATAAGCGGCCGCCAAGGAGTGAGCCGGTGTGTACCTGGACGCCCATCCCCGGACACAAAGAACCACCAACGCACCGATGTCTGAGGGGGTCCGCCACTGGCAGGGGAAGTGGTGGTAGGGGGAGATAGGCCTCCATACCTTGGAGGGCCTGAGATGTCCCCAGAGAGGTGGCGCCTGACACCCAACCTGACATATAGACACAGAAATACAGGCACACACATATACAAACATCCATTCCCACCCTCATGCTCTCATATACACTTACTCCACACTCAACCAACGTGGAGACAGACATAAAGAGACGCTGTACACACGATCACACTCCCCAAGCGTACTCTAAGCCTAGGTACCCTTGCCCCTGGAGGGGGGGAACTGCACCCAGACCCAGGTGGTGTTACCCTTTTCCCTGCGGTGGGGGGAGGCAGACCGCCCCGACTCCGCAGCAGCAGGGAGGCCCCACACTCCAGACCGCAGTCGGACGGCCAACTCCTCCTCCTAGCCCCCCCGCTCCAGCAGGTCGCAGAGAATGGGGGTGAGAGAAGACTCCAAACCTCCCTCCACCCGCTCGTTGTAGTGTTGATGCATGTGTGTTCTAAGGTGCATTTAAAACCCAGGAGGGCATGGAGCTACCTGCCAGAGAGCAGCAGGTAAGCGCATGGTCCCTCCTGCTGGCCCTCAATGTCTACGTGTATTTAACATTGAGAGGTGGGCAACGACGCCCAGGGTGGGGTGTACACCCTGATGGTACTTTGGATTCCGTGTATCGTGCCCACCCCCAAGATCCTATATGTATGTGTAATGAGAGTGTGAGTAATGTGAATGTCTAAGTTGTGGGATAAAATTGAGGCAGAGGCAGCCAGAAGGGGACGGGGGGGGGGTGGCCTCCTCTGCACCCTGGTGACTTACCCCTACTCCAAGGTCCTGCATGTGTGGGTGGTTGTGGTGGAGCGGGAAGACGGAGGCAGCTGGAGATGGGGAGGGAAGGAAGGGAGGGGCAAGTGACCCCTCCCTGGGTCCAGCTCCCCCGCTGACCCCAGTAGGCACCCCCATACTCCGCGACCCACCAGGGAAAGGGGGCCCAGGCCCATCCAGACCGGGGCCCAGCACAGCAGCGCCCCCCGGCCCCACAGAGCCCAGGACAGTCCACCCAACCCCACCACAGAGAAAACTGCACCCACCCCACCATCCACTCTTCTTCCAGACTACATAAGACAATAAACACCCAGGCTGAGATCTTCCTCCACCTCTCCTGTATCTCCCCTTCCTGCAGAGAGAGCCCCTGAGGAGAGGAAAGCTCCTGCAAGATGTGACAATCTTCCCCACCAGTTGAAGAGCCCCCCAGGTGGCTCGATGCACCGGCGGCACCCTGCTCCAGGGCTGGGCCCCCATGCACCCACCCGCCCACAACCCCGGCAACACACCAACCAGGACCCAAGCCCCCGAGGCCCGGCCCGGGCCCCAGCCCAGAGACGGAGCGCCCCCAGAACCTCACGCCCATCCCGGACCCACCCAGGGGCAGCCAGGCTACCAGGTCAGTAACCCACGTCCGTCAGCACAGACCCTCCCCTAGCCCCGCTGCACGCAGCCGCGAGGAAACAGTCACCTGAGAGCCAACAGAGCCCCTATCCGGACATGACCGCTACCCCGGGTTGAGCCCCCCAAGGAAGATGCCTCCGGGGAACCCCCCGATGCCCTAAGCCTGTCCCTACCCCCACACCAATCACAACAGTGAAGGCGGGACCAAACTATGACCCCCCACCCCCACTAGGTGATGGAGCTGATCAAAGGAGCCCAGAGCAATTGATCTGATGTGGTGGCAGAGGCTGTATCAAGACTAATGTAATCTAATAGATAATTTCTATATTGGTTAGAATTAAGATTATTTTTATTTTTCCAGTTCATGAGGACTGTTTTCTTGGCTATGCATAGGGCAGTGAAAACCATATGGGCGATATTCTTTTCTGAAGTGACATTATCTAAGCTGCCCAACAAACACACTAAGGGGGAAGTTGGAATGTTACATTTCAGACACTTCGATAAGTCTTCACATATCTCGCGCCAAAACTTCTGAACTGGTGGACAGAACCAAAGAGCGTGGATATAATTGTCCGGTGAATTGGTTTGGCAGTGTGAGCAGTTGTTGGTAGACGTAAAGCCCATCTTGAACATCCGATGACCTGTATAGTGCACTCTATGTAATATTTTGTATTGAATTAATTGAAGACTGGGATTTCTAATTAGATGAAAGGTTTTTAAGCAAATCTGAGACCAGAAGTTTAGGTCTAAGTTAACTGATAAATCCGCTTCCCATTTTGCAGTAGGAAGTGATATTGACCTTATTGCTTTGTCATCTTGAAGTGGTCATGTGATTGGCTTACCACGACTACTTTATTCTTCCTCAGACAAACAGCAGCACTCCTGCCAATGTTTTGCCCTCTAGCTCCAGGTGTTGTGCCAGAAAGTGATCGTTGGGCAGACAGTGATTGCCGTCCGCGGGAGCGCGCGCAGCTGCTTAAAGCTGTAGCGTCCAGATTACTTACAGCTACTTCCGTGCAACTGATATAAGATGCGGTAGGAAGACAGCTTCAACCGTCTGTTTACTAAAAAAAATAATGCGGTGCAGTCGCGTTACTTTCTTCTTAGTAACGGTAACGGTGTTGTAACGATACAAATAGTAATTAGTTAGATTACTCGTTACTGAAAAAAGTAACACTGTTATTCCCATCACTGCTCATCCCTTTGCGTGTTGTTTTACTGGTATAGGTTAATGATTTTTAACTATTGTTACCACCATTAGATAATGTCTCTGGAGTAGGTGGCACTCATAGGGATAATAACACATCAGAGCTGCTTTTCCACCATCCCTGGACTCGCACCAGTTTGCATACAGGGAGAACCGGTCAACCGAGGATGCGATCGCCACAGAGCTGCACACATTACTGAAGCACTTGGAACACAGGAACACCTATGCACGGCTCCTCTTTGTAGACTACAGCTCGGCTTTTAATACCATCCGGCCATACAAACTCCGTCCCAAACTCCACCAACTGGGACTTAACTCCTCTCTGTGCAACTGGATTGTGGACTTCCTCACTAACCGTAGACAGAGTGTCAGAGTGGGTAAGAACACTTCTTCCACCCTTGTGGTCAACACCGGTGCCCCTCAGGGGTGTGTTCTGAGCCCTCTGCTATACACTCTCTTCACCCATGACTGTATTTCCTCCTGCGCGTCCAATCTCATTGTTAAGTTTGCAGATGACACCACAGTGCTCGGACTTATATCCAACAATGATGAGACAAACTATAGGACAGAGGTGCAACAACTAGAGTCATGGTGCCACGACAATAACTTGGTCTTAAACACCAAAAAGACCAAGGAGATCATTGTAGATTTCCGGAAGAGGGGTCATAACAACCATCTGCCTCTCTTCATTGGCAGTGAGGCGGTGGAGAGGGTGAGCAGTTTTAAATTCTTGGGGGTAACTGTGACCGAGGACCTGTCCTGGGGCAACCATATCACCTCAGTTGCACGGAAGGCCCAACAGCGCCTCTACTACCTGAGGAGACTGCGGAGCGCACACATTCCCAGATCTCTGATGTTGAACTTCTACAACTGTGCCATCAGCAGCGTTCTGACGTATGGATTTCTAGTGTGGTTCCCCAGCTGCACCAAGGCCGATCAGCAAGCACTCCAGCGGGTGGTGAAAGAAGCTGGCAGAATTATTGGAACAAGTCTGCCAGAGATCAGTAATATCTTCCCCACTCGCTGTCTGAGGAGGGTGCACAGTATCCTGCGGGACCAACATCACCCTGCGCGCCACCTTTTCCATCTGCTGCCCTCAGGCCAGAACATCCAGACTGGCCAACAGCCTGTATCCACAGGCTGTGAGGCTCCTGAACTCTCTGCCCCCCTCTCACGGACAATAACCATATCCAACTTCTTAACACTAGCATCCCCAGGCTTCTACCTTTCTACCTATAAAACCCGGAGAGCAGTCAAATGGTGGAAGTGGAAGCTAAATTGGCTAGTCATTCATATGTATATTAGGCTGTTAAGTAGGAATTCTGGAGGGAGGGGAGTGGGGGTGGGGGAGTGGAGTGTTTCAGTTTGCCATCTTGGGGAGAAATCAACACACATGGGTGTATGTCCTTTGTTGCTGACATTTATTGATAAAAACAGTACAAAAAACCAACCATTTGTACACATATTTACAAATAATTCAACATTGTCAGCAATCACTCACAATCCTGGCACTGCCATGGTACCTGTAGTCTGCATTTACCACATGTGTATCTTTTGCAGTGAACACATCGCACAGTGGCCTGATTTTTCTTGCATTTGTGTTTGACCTGACACGTGGCTCTTTTTCCAGGGCTAGGTGTGGAGGGTTCTGCCCGAAGCAACTGATCTTTTCTTGCCTTCTTCGCAGCTACATGAGAGTGAGCCAACTCTGTTGCAAGCGCCACCAGGAAGTCCACCCGTCTTTCCTTCGTCCCGGTGCATGCTTGATACAGCACATGTGCATTCAGTGCTGCCATGTCAATCATGTTATAAAACACGGCGACTGGCCAGCGCCGTGTTCCTTTGCGGACAGTGTACTCCCGAACCATCTGGTCCATCACATCCACGCCACACTTTGTTTTGTTGTAAAGGGTGACAGTGTTTGGCTTCCTTTTGGTGGTGTTATCAGTCTGAACCACGCTGTGCATGCTGCTAAGAATATAGACTGTCTTCTTCCGTTTGGCCGCATACGCCGTCAGCGTGGCAGCAGAGGTTGAAAACACCTAAGAAATAAGATAAATTGTTATTTTCATAGCCCTTTTACACACAATGAAACACATAAACATAGAACCACAAAAGACCTGCAACATACCTGAGTGGTGAATACATTGCGATCTGTCTGTCTAGTGGATTGAGGAATTTCCCTGCGAATCCTGTTGACTGATATCATATCTCACAGTACAATAATATTGAATGGGTTGCATTGTTGTATTTTGTCATGTTTCTCAGGTCTTTGTCTGAATTTCTACGAACATTATTGCTAAGGATTGTCTTATTGCATTGGAGTCACACTGGGTTAAATATGTACACTTGGGTTTTAAGGGGTATTTATTATTTTCTTCTTTTTTGGGGGTTGTATGGAAGCCCCAAACGCAATTTCATTGTTCTTGACAATGACAATAAATAAATAAATACTAAAAATACTAACATTTAGAAGAAAAGTCATATAAACAGTCATATGAAAGTCATATAAAATTGAATTTAATAGTCAGATGCTACCAACACTACACTGAAAAAATGGTAATTGGCAGGCTTTTGGATTTGCACAAATGAATTTAGTTAATGCTACACAAGCCTTTCATGTTTCTCTTATTTACATTATTGAATAAAGTACCATTTACGTAATTATAAACAATACTGAAACTACTCATTTTTCTTGCATTGATATAAAATGACTAAATTAGTATACTAAAACCATTGTAATCATGTTTGACCACCAACGGAAATGATGTAATATATTCAAAGACAGCAACTAAATATGATTGGACAATCACATAAGCGCGGCCTTTATACAACAACATTATTCAAGGAGAGCGCAATTGACCGCCAGTTTCTGGAAGACTGTTAAGCCACATGCAACCTTTGGCACTGCGTTAGTGGGCATAGTGAGAAGGTAAGTAAATTAAATACATTTGTTTTACTTGGGGATGTTTTCACAGAATTATTTTGTTGCGTGCTGGGAAAAAAGTTATCTGTAATGCTTTTCGTACAGCATGCACCAAAATGCACTTTTTCCTTTTCTTTTTACACTGCTAGCTAGTGTTGGTTAGTGATGGTGAGATGAAGCCTCATGATGAACTAAAGCTTTCCATCCAATTGGTCGACTCATGGTTCGAAGCATTGTGATGATTCATTTGCTCTACTGCGCCATCAAGTGGACAATTCAAGTGAAGCGGGCTCTTTGATTATAATGATATGTAAACCTTATGTACATCTGGATAATGACACAAACTAGTGTTTGGTGCTTCACTTTTTAATAAACTAAAAGACAGAAATCAGATTATAGGATGTGTAGTGTTGTTTATTTATATTTTGGTGTTTATCATTTGTGATATTTATTACTGTGTGCATACTTTATTAGGAGAGACAAAATTAAAAAAAAAAAAACAAAACATCTCTTCCTTGCTGGTTCCATCGAAGAAGAAATGCACAAGTAACTATGTAGCACATACGTAATCCAATTCCACAACACGGTGTGATGGGGAATCAGCTGTTTTCCTGCCCATGTTATTTCGAATCTGGCGCGAACCGGTGAACCAGTCCCTGAATCAGTCACGTGGTACGGACTGCCCACGAGGCCTCGAACGTCACTGCATACGTAATCAAAGCAAGCCTCGATACGCGCTTCAGAAAAACGCCCCCGCGATTACCCGACGCACGATTCGAAGCTTCGACACACAGGACACATCACTAGTGTTGGTATTAGCTACACGACTATAGCTAAAAAATAGTCTAACAAAGTGCACATAGTCGGGAGAAAGTGGCTGTTATCGGTCGGATTTGGAATGTGGCAGAGGACACTGGGTTGTTAGTGGCTTAACAAGCTCATGAAATCTCACCGAGAGAGCACAATAGTGTTTGTGTTACACTGCTAGTCATTGCTACAGTGGCTAATTGCTGCAACAGTCAGAGTTTAGCAAGCTGGGATTGCCACTGTGAGATATGTTAATTCTGGTGGCTGACACACACGCAAGTCATAACAAGAATCCGTCCACATGTACACAGATATTTTTGAAAATGGAGATTTCCCATTTTAGTTTAAAAAATAAAAAAATATCTCCGTCCACATGTAAACTCAAATGCTGTCAAGAACCAAATCCTAGTGTAACAAACAGTGTAGAAATGTTGGTTAATCAGAAGTCTAGAAGCCTGGGAGCGGAAGGAGTAAACAGTTTTGTATACTCACAAAACTTTGAGGTAATTCTGAAAAGTTTTCGTGTTTTTTCTAGAAAGGCAGCTAATTTTGTGTTACCTTTTGAAATGATGAAGGCATTTAAAATGTTAATAACTAAAGACAGTATTTTGGATTTTGTGTCTCTTGCTCTCATGGCCAGGTTCACAACGCTATGAAATACGACTGGTGTAGACTCACAACTGGGGAATGCACAAAATTCATACAGCATACAGAAATTTAATAAAAATAAAATGTTTTCGCAAAACCAACTACAAAGTTGGCGTAGGTATTTAGGTTGTGAGAGCGTCCATGTTAAATGTATAAGTTCACCCTGACGCCTGTCTTTCTTAATGGAGGCACAGTAACTGCGTATGTATATGTAAGTGTGTAAAAACTGCAAACAGTAAGATTAACAGCAACAGTATTTTGCCAGTATCTGCTACTGAAGAAATTAATCTCACAGCGTGACGTCTAAAAAGGCGTTGCGTGAAAATCTCAGTTTTCAGTGATACAAAATCCCGTTTGTGTCATGAACCGAAGTTCCGAGCGCAGGCAGGACCCAGTAGCAGAACACATACACTAGGGTAGGAGCGAATAAAGAAAGTAATTTTTATTGCAACTAAAGGTGTCCCGTGAGGGTAGCCAGAAAAACAACGTATGAAACCAGAAGAAACCGAGGGACCGCACAGGGAACGCCGAGAGCGGGGCTGTGAGAGGGGTGATAGCCGGGCCGAGTGAACCAGAGGGGGGTGGAGCTCCAAAAGGGGTCGAGACGGCGAAGCTGATGGTGAACCAAATCTCAGGCGGACAGGTGGACAGGCAGGTGGCTCGAAAACAAAAACACGCCGAGTTGTGATCTGGGTACACAGGGAAAAAAACAGTGTTAGGTCCGATGGAGAGTTTGTCATACGAGTTCTTTTCCCGCAGGCGTACGTTACCGCTGAGAGGCGACTACGGACTGGCGTGGAGCAGCAGGTAGGGCAGGATTAAATAGTCCACCTGGTGATCGCCTGGGATGGGATGCAGGTGTGGGGTTAGCAGCCACGCTCGTGGGCGTGGACATCCCAGCAGCACCCCGGACGCCGGGCCGCGGACCATGACAGTTTGTGTGGACGAAAGACCCAAATGCACAGAAAAGGCTGCGTTTTCAAAAATACCTTGTGTGTGTGGATGTAGACTTAGACTTGGGTTTAAGAACCTTTGCCCATGAATGCCAAATCATCTGTCATAGTCATTGTTTTAGGTGAAGTGCCCCTTACTTAACTATTATCTTATTCAAGCCCAACTAATACAGATATCTACAAACAGATACATACATTTGTTCAATGGAGCATGCTCCCAGCACCCCAAGAAAAGCATGGCCAATAAACAGTGGTTCTAATTGTCTAATTAAGTTCTGGATTGTGAATTTTCCAATACTGTCCAAACAAAAGTTACAACCTTTCTGGGTTTTTTTTTAGTTTGTGTGGAACATATGTGAGCTGCTTCTCAAAACATTATGTATAAATGAGCAAAAGATTGGCACTTTAATGTTCTGCTTGTTGGGAATAACTTTTTTTAGTAAAAGTTAATGTTGTATGTACGGTGGCTGGGAAGTGCAAAGCGCAACAAATTAAAAAACAGCAACAAATTAAAAAACCGCAACAAATTAAAAATCCACAACAAATTAAAAAACCGCAACAAATTAAAAAACCGGCTAGCTGGCTAGCGTGTACGGGCCGAACTGGGATGACGACTCTTTTATAGCTAAACTTTTCTCTTCACTTCCAAATCTGGAAAACTATCATCTTATTATTGGAGGTGATTTTAACTTGGTTCAGGACACTCTGCTGGATAGATCGTCAACTAAGGCCTGTTCCCTGAATAAATCTGCTAAAACCCTAGAATTTTTCAAAACTCAGCTGGGGATTGTGGATCCATGGCGACATGCAAATCCCACTACTAAGGCATTTTCCTTTTTCTCTCATCCCCACCGTACATATACACGTATAGACTTTTTTCTTGTTGATATTAGGTTTCTCTGTAAAATTAGCCATTGTCAGTATCATGCTATCGCCATTTCAGATCATTCACCAGTTTCTTTTGATGTGGTATTAGCGACCCCGTCTCGACCCATTAAACATTGGAGATTTAACTCTAGCCTGTTGATAAGGGATGACTACACACATTTTTTGAGATCACAGTTCTCACTTTTCCTTGAGTTGAACGATTCTACTGAAGTGTCAAGAGGTGTATTATGGGAAACGTCGAAAGCCTACATGAGAGGCCAGCTTATAGGATTTGTGTCAAATTTAAAGAAGAAAGAGTTAACTTACACGTCCAGTTTATTGAATAAGATCAAAGATCTAGATGGCAGATATGCATCAAACCCAGATCCTAACCTCTATACAGAACGTGTGAAAGTTCAAGCCAGTCTCAATTTAACCACCACCGCAACAGCTATGGTTCAATTAATTAAGACTAAGCAACGCTTTTTTGAATCTGGCGACAAGGCAGGGAAACTTCTGGCTTATCAAGCCCGTGCCGAAGCAACCTCTAAGCTAATCCCAAAGGTCAAGTCTGCTGCTGGTGACATAATATCGGACCCAGAGGGAATTAATGAAGTATTTGTAAGTTTCTATTCCAATCTATACACTTCAAGTTCTCCCCCTCTATCAGAAGAAACTCTCCAAAATATACATTTTCCAAGAATAGATAGAGATCTGACGAAAGGATTAGGGGGACCTATCACTGTAGTAGAGGTACAAGAAGCCATTAAATCCTTAAACACAGGTAAATCGCCGGGCCCTGACGGTTACTCTGCAGAATACTATAAAGTCAATTCTGATCTTATGGCACCGTTGTTGAAAGATATGTATAATGAAGCCTTTTCAAAATGTCAATTACCCAAGACTTTGTCCGAAGCTACTATTTGTTTAATCTTGAAAAAGGATAAGGATCCTTTGTTGTGCAGTAGTTACAGACCAATTTCTCTTTTAAATATTGATTTTAAAATACTATCTAAAATCCTCGCACTTAGGCTACAATGTGTTCTGTCACAAATTATCGCCTTTGACCAGACGGGGTTTATGGCCGGCAGGCACTCATATGACAATTCAAGACGCCTCTTGAATATTATCCATACATCGTGCAACTCAATTCCAGAGGTTGTGGTATCTCTTGACGCGGAGAAAGCTTTCGACCGCGTCGAGTGGAGCTTCCTCTATGAGGTGATGGATAGGTTTGGCTTGGGGGCTGACTTTATTCTCTGGGTTAAGCTACTATATTCCTCGCCATCCACCTGTATTCGTACTAACAACAACTTGTCTTTGCCTTTTCCACTTGAGAGGGGCACTAGGCAAGGGTGCCCTCTCTCACCCCTCCTATTCGCCATTGCTATCGAGCCTCTTGCAATATGGCTGCATTCAGAGGATAGATTTAAAGGCATTACAAGGTTCGGTGTGACTCACAAACTCTCCCTTTATGCAGATGACTTGCTCCTGTACATTTCTGACCCTCTAAACTCATTCCCGGTGCTTTTTGACATACTGGACCAATATGGTACACTGTCAGGATATAAGGTCAATTATCAAAAAAGTGAGTTGCAACCCCTTAATTCCCTGGCCAGAGCTCTTCCCCACTCAATAGTGCCTTTTAAGTGGACAGAAACCGGATTTAGATATTTGGGGGTTTTTATTTCCTCTTCTATACATAAAATGATGAGGGAGAATTTTCTATCCCTACTAGAAAATGTTGGGAAAGATTGTGACCGTTGGACTTCTCTACCATTGTCAGTGGCAGGGAGAGTTAACCTGATAAAGATGAGTGTCCTCCCAAAATTCTTGTATCTTTTTCAACATGTCCCGATTTTTCTTACCAAGGCATTTTTTGACAAGTTAGAAAAGATTCTGTCACATTTCATATGGGGAGGGAAACAAGCTAGAATTTGCAAGTCTATTCTTCAGTCCTCTAAAAGTGATGGTGGTCTTGGTTTGCCCAATTTTAGACACTACTATTGGGCAGCTAACATACAAAAACTTTTACAATGGGTTCATAACGACCCCCCTGTAACAGCCTGGGTACAAATGGAAACTGCATCTAGCTGTTACTCATTATCATCAATACTCAGCTCACCACTCCCTTTTTCTCCAACCCTTGTTGGGGATAATCTAATAGCTAAGGAAACAGTAACTATTTGGCGACAGTTCAGAAAATACTTCGGGCTACTTGGACCGTCTTTGCTAACACCTTTATCAAAAAATTTTAATTTTGCACCTTCAAACACTGATGCGGCCTTTAGAGGTTGGAAAGATAACGGACTTAGGACTGTTAAGGACTTGTACAGTCAGGACACCTTTCTATCTTTTGCTGACCTATCGTCCAAATACGACCTGCCTAACTCCAACTTTTTTCGCTATCTTCAGGCTAGAAATTTTGTAAAAACGCAGTTCCCTCACTTTCCCAATCGGCCTCCAGAAACAAATCTGGATATCATCCTGCAGACGAACCCTCATCAAAACAGACTGATATCAGCCTTGTATAAAATACTAGATGCTTTGGTCCCCAAATCCATTTCTCATATTAAGCTGAGATGGGAGGAAGAGCTTCAGACAATCATCTCACCACCTTCACACCTCACAGCGCTTCCTTATCACCCTGACGGTGCTTGCTGCACTACATAGAGAACCGGAAAATGTTTTGCCCGTTTTGTGGCGTTAGCTTCAGCCTCTTCACCCCTTTTTGTGCTTCCTGTGGACGGTCTCTGGAGCTTTTGCGGGACACAGACCAGGCTGAAGGATCAAACTCCCCGGGGACATCAAAACAAACAGAAAATTCTGAACAAAGTAATTTTGATATATTACTCACTTTTTGTTCTCTTCAGACAGTCTATGCTATTTCAGTTAAATAGCACGTTTATTTACCATTTTGGCTCCGGTTTCTGTTTCTGTTTCCTTATACTGTATTCTCGTCTACGTTTAGTAATGGAGAGTGCTAACCCCGTTTTGATGTCAAACGTTTTTCATTCAACCAGAACAAACATGTCCGTCATACAAGCAGTTCATGGAGTACAAAAAATCAAAATCCAAAGAGCGTCAGGCCTTCAGCTGTGGAGCAAAATTAAAACTCAAGCAACAGAGTAAACCTGTCAAGGTAAGCCATCACAGGTAACTTTATAAACGAGGATTTGGCAATTATTCTTAAAGTGATCTGGCTTTTATTATTTGTTTGTAGATCAATATCGGATTTATGGTGTCACAACAAACCGACTTAAAACCACTAAGAGGGAAAACACTGCCCTTATTTATTACCCCCGAAATTACAGCCCCTGACCTCCTGAAGCAGGCTGTAGAAAAAATGAGAACATTCAACAAGGACTTGGTGGAGGGACCATATGTCCTTTTGTATCCTGACTGCACAGAGGTGATAAATGTGCCTGAGACAGAAAGGCCATTCCGATTGGCAGACTACAAAGAGGAAATAGGAAAGAACTACAACAGGATTTCTCTATTCATTTGCCCAGAGAGCCACTTCAAACGAGGTTTGTTAATTTTATATTTTGATGTGTTTACATATACAACAACTAATAATGTGTCTACTTTCTCAGCTCTGATTGCAGAGGATGGTACCTCAGACTCGGACCCTGAGATTGTGATTACATCAAGAAGCACAGCTGAGTTCAACCAGGCAGACACATTGGTGTGTACTTTTTTTCCCTCTCCACCATGCCAGAGGCCTGTGAGTGGCCCTGGCAGAGGTGCATGTCCTCTGAGTGCTCTATTTTTTTTCTCTATAATGATCATAATTCTGTAGCATCCATGGGTCTATTATTTTCATTGTGTGATTATATGTTCTTTAAAAAAGTATTTTTTTTAAGTATTGATGAACTATCTAAATGCGATACGAAGTTGGTGAAAGCTTTGAAAAGTGCATGTTTTTCATCTTAGGTTTTCAAACCACAAGACCAGAGTACCCCTAATGGTAAACATGCAGAGAAGGAGTAAGTTATTTAAGAGCTTGTTCTGCTATATATTAGAGTTGGGCAATGCAATATATGTCTTTGTTTTATTTCAGGGAATATTGATCACGATATAAACCGCTAGATTTGTACATATTAAATGTGCCGTTGCTCATGGTAAATGGTAAATGGCCTGTATTTGTAAAGCGCTTTATTAGTCCCTAAGGACAAAGCGCTTTACACATCCAGTCATCCACCCATTCACACACACATGCACACACTGGTGATGGCAGCTACATTGTACCCACAGCCACCATGGGGCGCACTGACAGAGGCGAGGCTGCCGAACACTGGCGCCACCAGTAGGCAATGGGTGAAGTGTCTAGCCCAAGGGCACAACGACCAAGACTGTCCGATCCGGGGCTCGAACCGGCAACCTTCCGATTACAAGGTGAACTTAAAATTTCACATAAGTAAGATGTGAAATCCTCAGAAGCTTGTTTTGATTTAAATATTTATTTCCTGTCATAAGTTCAGACAGACGGATGTATTAACATATTACATCCGTTTCAGATAACTAAAAAAAGGTACATGTTAAAAACTAAATCAAAAGTCAGGGATAAAGATTTCCAGTTTCAAAAGACAACAAACACCAGATCACTCAATTGCTTGGTCAATTACATTTAAAAACAAAAAAGAATGATTCTAAACATAAATCTTAGTTTACAGTAAGTTTTACAGGAGAACAGACATAAAATTGACAAAGTCTTTGTCAATATCAAATGAATAAGCTAAGAAATAAAAGCAAATTCTCCTAATCTCTCCTTGTATATTTATTTTAATGGTTGGTTTAGATGTAAATGGTGCCCAAACATCTCCACGGGTGGCGCTGCTACTTCACTGTGCTGCAGGTAACAAGTCACCCTAACTGGACATGATGCTGTTCCCAGAGCGATTGGTTGCTGCGCTACTTGATAAGGATTGACTATTCTTATGTCAATGAAAAAAAAGAGTGATTAGAGGAATAAGCAGCATATAAAATGGATGGATGGATAGCTCTATTGCAATAGTCTCATATTTCCTTTGAGAGAAAAGTATACTGCAATACATATTGTTATTTTATTGCCCCGCCCTAATATAAATATTTATTGGTTTCATAGCCTTTTTATAATGTTGGTATCATAAATAATATTGAACTGTATGAGCTTCTTATCTGGACATTTTAATTCCAATACTCTTATTCTGTTTCAGACATGCTCCAGGACCTTCATCTATCATACAGCCATGTCAGGTATTTGGGCAATTTATGTCAGCATGACGTTTTTTGCTATTGCTGAAATAGTACAAAGCTATGTATGTTTATATACAGTATGCAATTTTTGTTCTTTTTTTTCCAGATTGTAATATCTGATACAGAGGATCTTGATCACCAAAACGAAACGAATCCAGTCATGAGTCCCTATAGGTAAATAAAATTGTGTCTTATATGTAATTTTAAATCTGTAACTACAGTACACGTTTGGGTTTGTGAAATGGGTAAAGATAATTAAAGGGTGAATAGAAGTTATTCTAATGTTGGAATTATAATTTCTCAACAGTAAATATGCAGACCTGTGTGCCCCCTGCATTGAGGACGAGGATGAAGAGCTGGTTGAAGTTGCTTCACCGATTGATGACAGAGCACTGTAAAATATCAAATACTACTTCAAATAACAATGCTAAATTGTATAGTCTTGCATTCGGTCTTTCATTTTTGTGATTACAGGGAAGACGTTAACATTAATCTACCTGACATCATTGCAAACTTATCCAGTGCTATTCATCATGGAAGTGTCAGCAGATTCAACATCTCAAGAGCAAATGTCTGGGATGGAGCAGTCAGGGGTTTCAGGCGGTTGTCATACTCTGAAACCAATGACATGCTGGTTAAATTTACTGATGATTCTGGCATTCTAGAAGAAGGACTTGATGCAGGTGGCCCAAAACGAGAGTTTTTGAGTCTGCTAATGAAACACATGAAAGATCGTCCCATTTTTGATGGACCCAAAGGACGTCGATTCCTCGTCTACAATGCAAAGGGTATGCAATGATCAGATGTTTGATAAACTTAATTTAAAGACTTTTTTGGACTTTTAAATCAATTTGTTTTTAATTATTATCAGAAGCAACTCATAATAATTTCTTGGATTATTTCAAAACAGCATTAGTCTGTCTATCTGATCGATCTATCTGACATCGATCGGATCTGATCGATCGGTAGAGAGAGGTGTGTGTGTGAGAGAGTTTATCATTTACTGTATTCATTCACAGCTGTAAGGGAGGATGAATACTACCTAGCAGGAAAGATGATAGCCGTGTCAGTTGTGCATGGTGGTCCAGGGCCCCATTTCCTGTCAGAAGAGCTGGTACATTATCTTGCAGGCCAGACTTCAGTAAAAGCAACAGTTGCCTCAGTCACAGATGACGACATAGGGAAAGCTTTACAAGAGGTGAGGACAGCGCAGGATTTGAATGCAGGATAGAACTACAGCTTCTTCATCTGTATGACATTAAAAAATTCTTTCTTTGTGTAGGGAAAAAACAGGAATGAAAATCAGACACGTAAGCTTACATTGTGTATGTCCATTTTTATGGGTTTTTCAGATCGACAGTGCTGGTTCAGTGGATGTCCTGCGTGACTGTGTCATAAAACACAGTACTATGCTACAGGTGGCTGGTTGTCTAAGGCATGTTTCCACAGTTGAGGAAAAGAAAGACATTGTGTCTGACTATCTCCGGTGGTATATAATTGCTCGAAACTCATCTGTAATTGACAGGGGAGACAGGTGAATTATTGTTATGACAGTGTTGTTCATAATTTCCGACTGAAATATTTTACATTCTCCAAGGTTTCCAAAGTTCACAGTTTGTCCATAGTTTGTGCATGTACTATGAACTGGTAAATGACACAAAGTTCTCCTCATTCTTTAGATTTAAAGAGGGTCTTTCAGCACTTAATTTCCTGAGTGCACTCCAGCAACACCCTACTTTGCTTTCCCCGGTCCTGTGTCACATGGAAAAGAAACTCACAGCCCTTGAACTTGAGAGACTTTTCAAACCTGACTTCAGCCCATCTGGAAGTAACAGGAGACGTCTGGAAAGTCAAACTGTGGGCTACTGGTCAGACTATCTGCTGGACTGTGAAGGTTTATACCAGTATTTCTTTTAGTACTCATTACAAGACAATGTGTTGAATTCACATATACATATATAATTTTTTTTTAAATTTTTTGCAGAATCACAAACTGCTGTGTCGTTGGGCGATGTTCTGATGTTTGCAACTGGGCTAACATCACTGCCACCTTCTGGATTAGATCCACTACCAAGCCTACAGTTCCTGGATGGCTCTTTATTCCCGATGGCAAATACATGCTTAAACTTATTGAAACTACCAATGATAACTTCATATTCCTTGTTTAAATCCAACATGGATTTTGGAATTCAAAACTCCCCAGGATTTGGATGTTTCTAGAATGTCTGGCCTTGTAGTTCAAACCTGCTGTTGATTTATTCCTCAAGTTTTTAAGTCAAATTTTTTTTAAAATATGTTATGAATAGGAGAAGGTGGGACATACTGGCGGTACAGCACAAATCCATTATAGTTTACCAGGTTTATTGTAGTTTTATTAGATAACCCAGTTACTTACAGCTGCTTCTTCTTGGCATTACATTGTAAATTCTGTAGGTTTTTTGCTACGGGACTTATCCAGAAATCTGTTATGTATTTGAGCATGTTTTTTTTATTCTAAAATGTAGGTACATCTGTTCAAAGGAGATTTAAAATGCAATCGCTAGACTTGATTTGTTCAAAGTTTTGACAGTGCTACTAAAAGTAAAGGCATTTAAAGGTGTACTGTGTTCTACTCTTAAAAGTTGTAATAAACACACAATACAGTGCAAGATGTGATTTTGATTTGATTTATTATTTATATAAATGTTCAGGACTGTATCTCAACTTCCATCAGCTAAACAAGGACCAGAATTATCAAGACATTCAGTAAGAATATGCTTTTACAAACACAAACTTAAACTTTTGGCGTCTTCAGCCAACTCATGTAGCCTAGTTCAAAAAAGCAGCATATGCTATAGGTTTTGGTGAAAACAACAAAAAGCCAGGTTTTTGTTTTTTTTTAGAAATTTGCAATTTCTATTAACTTCATGTAAAGTTCAGTGGCAGACTCCCAGCAGACGGGCTTTTGAAAATGATTTTGCTCCATTACAAAATTCAGATACTCCTGTATGTTTGAGTCCCCACATACAACTACTGACAGCCTAGACTCAGGAAAAGCGTCCAGTTCAGATTGTTGAATCAGGAATCCACAGTCTCTGGAGCCGTATCTGTGATCAATGGAAGACAATTGCATTAATATAGGTTTACACATAAAGTAATTATTTGATCATTATTATCCGTTACCTGTGGGGTAGGTAGTACAGTTCATTTGGCACACCTCCTGGACATGAAGCTGTTCTTGAGGGACGAATCCGATGAGTGTTCCACAGCTTCACACATTCATCAAGATCCTTCTGAACAATGACAGTGAAGCAAAATCTCAAAAGGCACTGATGCTCGTGACTTCCATTGAAGTGTCCAGCATCTCGAAGATCCGCAAACAGCTCCAACCAAAACTGAGCCCTAAAAAAATTGTTTAGAGATAGTTTAGTTTGTTTACATGGCATCGTTTCACAACACGTCATCGCATGGCACTTTACAGTTCATTTTAACTGAATCATATATAGACTCCAGTCAGTTTAAATGTTTTCTATCGAAAGGGATTGCATACAGGCAAAACTCTAAAACATTTCAGTAATGTGCAAAAGTTAATTTATTTTAGGAATTCTAATTAAATGTGAAATTAGCGATACTGAGTCATTACATACAAAGTGAGGTATTTCAAGTATTTCTTACAATGTTAATGATTAAGACGTAGAACTTATGAAAAACCCAAATTCAATGTCTCTAACAATTTGTATGTTCTATTTGTTTGGGTCCTTTTTGCATAAATTACTGCCTCCATGCAGCGTGGTATGGATGCTATCAGTCTGTGGATCTGTTGAGGTGTTATGGAAGACCAGGATGCTTCAGTAGCAGCCTTGAGGTCTTAGCCACTACACTATGTTACACCCCTTTCATCCACACTTACATTAGACAAAACTTTCTATTAATGTGCTTTGATAGTCTCTGTGAACATTCAAATTCTTTTAAGGTGTTCTTTATGGAGGGTGTCAATTATGTTTTTTTTCCCACAGCTGTCAGGACAGCAGTCATGTCCATCCTGTGAGTCCTCCTGAATTAGAAAGACCATTTAGAGGCTCAGGAACCCTTTGCAGATGATTTGAATTAATTAGCTCATAGTAGAGTGGCACTTTAAGTCTAAAATATTTAACCTTTTCACAATATTATGGTTTTGAAGTTGGGTTTTTCTTAAGTTCCAAAGCATAATCATCATAATTACTAAATGGGCTAAAAATGTATAGTTTGGCATACAATGAGTATTTAATATCGGTTTTACTTTTTAAGTTGAATTACTGAAATAATAATAATAATAATAATAATAACAACAGTGGATTGCATTTATATAGCGCTTTTCGAGGCCCTCAAAGCGCTTTACAATTCCACTGTTCATTCACTCTCACATTCACACACTGGTGGAGGCAGCTACAGTTGTAGCCACAGCTGCCCTGGGGCAGACTGACAATAAATCAACTTTTGCACGACATTCAAATTTGTTACGCCTTTAAATATCAGGCAAAATTAAATGTTATATTTACCTTCCTTTTCGATATATGGACCACCAGGACTCAATTCGCTGGTTATTCGTTGATGAACCAAACATGTGACTGGACTCTCCGCTGAAGTGGTCATCATGATGGTGACGTAGTGCGCACTGAACTGCAGCCATAATGCCGTTTTCTGTCCCACAGTCAGTTCTCAGTCTCATCGGTACAACACCAAGGCTCCCAACACATGACAAGTAATAGTAAGCTATAACCACTGGATTATTATTGGTTGGTCCACATTCTAGCCACAAAACCTTGCGTGAAAATCCATCAATGCACCCTGAAATGGCCAAACTGAATGGTTTGAGCTTGTCATAACCATCAGCATGCCACATGTAGTTGGGTCCCAGCGAATGATAGGTTCTCCTAATGAATCTTCTGCGTGTTCTCATCTGGCATCCATGAGGATTAAGCTCCCGGAGTATTTTCATCACATCATCCCTCTTCACTTTAAGATGATGCTTTTGTTTAAGTACCTGCCACATTGTTCGATACCCAAACAATCGCCCAGGTCCTTGAAGCTCCGCTCTGATTGCGTTAATGATCGTTGTTCTGGAGTGAAAATATTTTCTTCGGTAAAGTCCAGCATTATTAAGTTTACTTTTAAGACTCCTTAAACTTATCTTTACACCATGCAAACTTAACATCATGTCCATGATAACACTATATGAGTGACCTTCGTTGAAATATTTAATGCAGTACTGTAGGGTGTCTGATCCTTCAGCCTGGTATGTGTCCCGCAAAAGCTCCAGAGACCGTCCACAGGAAGCACAAAAAGGGGTGAAGAGGCTGAAGCTAACGCCACAAAACGGGCAAAACATTTTCCGGTTCTCTATGTAGTGCAGCAAGCACCGTCAGGGTGATAAGGAAGCGCTGTGAGGTGTGAGTTTCTCAACGTTTGTTGACATCCCGAATCACTTTTCTGAGCTACAAATATGGAGTAAGCCTAATCGTTGTGCCACTTCCGGTATTTCAGACAATCCCTTTCCGTCAAGGATTTTTAATTTGTTGTGGATTTTTAATTTGTTGCTGTTTTTTAATTTGTTGCGGATTTTTAATTTGTTGCGGTTTTTTAATTTGTTGTGGATTTTTAATTTGTTGTGGATTTTTAATTTGTTGCGGTTTTTTAATTTGTTGTGGATTTTTAATTTGTTGCGGTTTTTTAATTTGTTGTGGATTTTTAATTTGTTGCTGTTTTTTAATTTGTTGTGGATTTTTAATTTGTTGCGGTTTTTTAATTTGTTGTGGATTTTTAATTTGTTGTGGATTTTTGATTTGTTGCGGTTTTTTCATTTGTTGTGGATTTTTAATTTGTTGCGGTTTTTTAATTTGTTGTGGATTTTTAATTTGTTGCTGTTTTTTGATTTGTTGCGGTTTTTTAATTTGTTGTGGATTTTTAATTTGTTGCGGTTTTTTAATTTGTTGTGGATTTTTAATTTGTTGCTGTTTTTTGATTTGTTGCGGTTTTTTAATTTGTTGTGGATTTTTAATTTGTTGCGGTTTTTTAATTTGTTGTGGATTTTTAATTTGTTGCGGATTTTTGATTTGTTGCTGTTTTTTAATTTGTTGTGGATTTTTAATTTGTTGCGGTTTTTTAATTTGTTGCGGTTTTTTAATTTGTTGTGGATTTTTAATTTGTTGCTGTTTTTTA